>NC_056733.1:500744814-501046064 GCF_019279795.1 Protopterus annectens
TAAATGGTCTATTTTTATTATTATTATTATTATTATTATTATTATTATTATTATTAATTATAATTATTATTATTATTATTAGAATGCTCTTTATTGAAAATGGCTTTGTGGCTCTGTCTCTCTCTGTCCCTCTGTGGTTCTGTCATGTTCCTCAATGCACTGAGCTGTCCAGGGTGCTGAAGTACTGTGCATTGCATAATGACTATTAATAAATCTGGATAAATCTAGATAAATACAAAATTACTGTTGTGGTTTACTTAAATGGTGGGATTCAGTAAAACCTACACAGTCATTTTCTACTGTGTGTGCATCGTACTGAGACACGCACACAGTAGCAACAAAATTCATATTCAGTAACTGCCATGTAGAGCCACACACCCCTGCGCAAACAAGATAAACACTGTGGCATGCTAATTACAGCATAAGCAGCCGAATTGCATGCTAATCAACCAATTCAACATAGTGCAGCTATTCAACAAGCTATAAAGCATTTGTGTAGACTCTTGTGGTTCTTTTTCCTGCAAATTCCAAAACTATTGGACTACAGCCATGGAAAGGAGTCTAAACGGACAGAATGTTAGAGCCTCCTGCTGCTTTAATTCATGTGTATGTGCTACAGGCTGAAGCCAATGCTGCTCCTACTGCTAATAGGGTTAGGCCGAGAAGGACAAGTGCTGTCAGGCTCCTTTTAACTTTTCATAACCTACATGACATGGAAATTGTAGAGCACTACAGGGTGGACAGGGGCATACTACAGGAACTCTGCAAACTCTGCCATCCTCAACTCAAAGCCACAGCCAACCAAGGAGAACCCATCCCAGTGGAGAAAAACATATCTGTAGCCCTTAGAATCGTAGCTACAGGTACCTTTCAGAGACCAACAGGAGACATCCTGGGGGTGTCACAGGCATCAGCATCCAGGATCCTCCAGCAATTCCTGATTGCTATGCTCCAACATGCCAGTGACCACATATATTTTCCCTGTAGTTTTGAGGAGAGGGCCAGAAATATGTAGGAGTTCTACTGTGTAGCACACTACCCCGAAGTAGTGGATGCCATAGATTGTACACATATAGAACTTAAGGCACCATCCATGGAACAGGGTAGGGTCTACATAGACAGAAAGGGCTGCCACTCTATCAACTGCCAAGTCATGTGTAATGCCAAGCATTTGACAGGGTCATACACAAAACACTGATCAATAAATTAGTACAACTAGGTATTGATGTACTCCTGATAAGATGGATAGCTGCATGGCTTAAAAATATGACATAGCAAGTATCTTACAGCAACTGGACAGGTAAAATCCTTGGTTATAGTCAGGGTGTCCCTCGGGGATCTGTTCTAGACTCTTACTTGTTTAGATTGTATCTTTCAGACCTAACTTTTTCATCTGAGATGTTCTACAGTCTATATGCAGATGACCTGAAATTGGTTAAGCTAACTTACATGTGTTACAGAGAAGGCATATCTGCAAAATAACTTGACTAAATTGACCATTTGGGCACAGGAGAATAATATACTGATACATACATCAAAAACTAAGCATATGAGATTTGGGAGACATAAGTTGAAAGGTGAACATTTAATACAGCACACAGTGATTGAAACTGTAGATTCATTTTAAGGACATGGGTATATGGGTAGATTTAGCTTTGAGTTTTTTAATCATGTCAACCAATTGGTTAATGATAGCTGTAGAACTATAGGTTGTATAAAATATTTATAAAGTCTAGGAAACCAAAATTAATGAAGTCATTGTTTGTTAGTTACATTACACCCAAACATGAGTATGGAATAACAACATGGAAACCTTATCAGAAAATAAGCATGAGAAAACTGGAAAGAGTACAGCAGAAATATACCAAGGGCATCCAAAGATGTGAAAATTTAAGTTGTTATGAAAGACTAAAATATCTGAACTTGTGCAGTGTCTCTTACAGATATCTAAGAGGAGATCTTATTCGGGTACATAGGGCATTTAGCGACAATTTCCACTGGGAATGTTTGGAGTTATCAAAAAGTACTAGAGAATCATCAGAAAACCTATGCAGGAGATTCTATAGGAATGAAAAATGTACTAATTGGTTCTCTGACAGAGTAGCCGATACATGGCACAGACTACCAAATTACATTAAAGTAAGTATTGGTTTAAATATTTTCAAGAATAGCCTGGACACATATTATGGGAACAAGTGTTTTGGTATATTAGCAAGCTATAAGGGGATTAATGCCCATACTTGAAATATTTGTATGTATATGTATGTAGGTATGTAAAGAAATCATCTTGAATGTGTGTGACTATACACTGGAACCGTGGCTGATGGCACCCATCAGAAATACACACACACACACACACACACACACACACACACACACACACACACACACACACACACACACACACACACATCCAGAGAACAACATCATAATGAGGCATATCCTCAAACCAGGAATATAGAGCATGTGTATGGGTTGCTGAAGTCATGGTTCCAGTGCCTAGATACATCTGGGGCAGCTCTGTAGTACAATCCATGGACACATACAGAAATATTCACAGTGAAACAGCTTCAGCAGGATCTGCAAGAGGAAGGGGGCACACATCCTGCCACCAATGCAAAGGTCACCACAGCCACAGGCAGATGAGGAGTCAGAGGTGGAACTGCCAGCTGCTGTGGGTGCAGGCAGATGTAGGCATGCTCAGTATGTCTTTGCATTGGCTAAGAGATAATGCATAGAACACTCACTCACAGCCTAGGGGCCTAAAACCTTCATCCTACACAGACACATATAGTAACATTGATACGGGGCAATTCACACAACCTTTACCTCCACATGTATTGGCTGTGTACTGCTTGCATCAGACAGAGTCAGCCCTGAACTACAACTGTGTCAACTGCTGGATTTACAAGGTAAGTCGTGAACTTGGAGTGTATTGTGTAATAATATGGCATATCCTTGTATTTCACTGATCAGTACTGTAAGCATGTAAAAGGTGGGAGAATGTTACAGAAATGATCCTAACATGTGAAGTAGTAACCCTCAGGAATCAAAGATTCACACAGTCATATCCCTCAAAAGTAGTGATGGTCACTGCATGGCTTCAGTTTAGCACCATACATTTGTACTGGAAAATCATTTAAGAGAGAAATAATGATACAAATTGTAGTTTCTGACTTCACAATCCCCACAAGATCATAAGTAATAACACTGGGAAATTCTGATGCTATCAGTTCTGTAACTTTCCAAGGTCAATATAACTGAAAGGTAAAATTACCAGTTCAACACCACATATGCAGATAAACTGTGCATTTTAAGTCAGCTATGCACCCAGAGCTTCAGACAAAAAGCTTATGTATCCCTGAATCAAAAAGATAGAAAATCAGGATATAACACAGTTATCATCACTTGCACAGGGAGTTGTGTGGGGGTGACAGGAGGCCTAGACTGACACAAATGATCATTGAGTGTGTGTATAAGTAAGAAAGAGAGGCAAACAGACATGTAGATAAACTAACAAATGGCCAAGGAGACAAAATGAGTTTTAACCTGCACAGCTGAACCATATAACTGGTGTGTGTGTGTGTGTGTGTGTGTGCGTGTATGTGTGTGTGTGTGTGCGCGCGTGTGTGTGCATGTGTGGGTGTGTGTGTGTACATGATAGGGGTCCTCCAGGTGAAATTGGTGTATGAATGTCTGCATGAACACAGCCAAACTCTGTGCTGGCTATACATCTTCATATGTCAGGCAGGTGTGAGCTGTCCATGGTAGAGGTGGCAGTTCATCATTGCTGTCCCTGACCATGAGATCTGGCTCTACCAAGAGTTGCACTGGCACGTCCATGCCCACGGTCAGAGGCACTGCTGCTGCCTGAACATAACTGGTGCCTGTTAGATGAGCTCCCTTCAAGGGACACCCAGGACCATGACCCCATGGCCTGTTATGTCTAGGTGTGGACAGCCCACTCACTGATGGAGCAGTGGAAATACTGCCACTATAGGAGTATGATCAAGCATGGCCACATTGGCTAACAGCAGATGATGTGGCTGACCTACACCCAAAAGGATGCTGTTCCCGTCCCAGCAGATGTTTATCACAGGCAATGCTTTTTCCATGAAAGACATCCCTTGGTCCATCTCAGACATGCCTCATTCCAACTTGTCATTCATCCGATCCATTGAATTGGCAACATGGTGGAGACACTTATGCATATCCGCCTGCACCACATCTACAAACCTGAGCATTTGTGTAGAGCACCTATGGGAATTTGCCTGTGGCTCACTGATGGTCTGAAACATATGTTGAGTGGAACAAAAAGCGACACCTGAACCAGGTGTAGGAGGGACAGCAAGCCCCCTCCAAGCCCCCCTATCAATCCTCCTGTATGGCTCCTCACCCACACTTTGGCTATGGTCAGAGTCAACAGGCACTGAAGCCACAGTAGCCACACTTCTCTGATTAATGACCTTGCCATCTACCTGTTCAATATCTGAGGGCTCACTGGAATGGGTAGACGTAAGCCTACTGTCTGTGTCCAATGGAATTGCAGGGTATGGCTGTATGTCAACCCAATGTCAGATTCAACCTCTGCACCCCCAACTGTGCTTCTGTTTGGCCATCATCATTACCAGAGTCTGCTGATACACTGACATCAGGTCTCAGAGGGCCCATACTTCTACTGTCATGATCACCTGTGATAAAAAGCAACAAACACAGAAAAAAGTAATACATACACTACTATAGTGCAATATATGCTAAACTAACAGTACTGCCACCATTACAGACAGTACAGCAATGCACACAACAGGCTTGACATCAACATCATACACTAAAATATTTCTTTAAATTGTGCAGCAGTACAGACATAAAAATATTTGGCTTGCCATCTGCAGGTGATATTGCCCTCTACAAGCCAGATGTTCCAGGAAGAAGTTAAGCAAAAGGTAAGAGCAACATCATCACATTTAACTGTAACACAGGGGGTAATGCTTTTACCCCCTTTATATGTCCATTTACTATACTTTCAATAAGAATGTGTCTTCCAACTCTAACCTAAGCTACTAACTGTAGTAGTCTTCAATTCCCCCCAAAAAGTTTATGTGACACAAATGTAATGCATTGATGTGAATTGTTTTGCTGTACAACAGTATTCAACTGTTGAGATACCAAAGCCTACCTGGAAGTGCCTCCTGGGGTGTGCTTGCTGTCTTTGAAAGTGTTGCTCCAACATCCAGGACATGTTATACTGCACTCTCCTGTGAGCTGTGCAGATCCCTGATATTGGCCAGGAACTCTTCTTTGGATGTTAGTGGTGGCTCCCTAGCAGGCCTTCCCCCCAGTAGCCATCTGGTCATGGTCCACTGTAGCTGCTCTCCTCCATGCAGATGTGATCATGTCAGTGGCCTTGTGGTACACCTGCTTGTATGTCCTGTCATGGCCACCCATGGCATTTACATCATCAATCATCTGGTGCCAAATCTGCATCCTGCATGCCATATCTCCCTGTCCCCTTTCCAGCAGATAAGCACCATGTTGCCTTAAGGAATCTAATATCACCTGTTTTTCAGCATCAATGGAGGGGGTTTCTGAGGATTGATACACCTGGGTGGCATACTCTTAGGTGTCTTAAAAGACAACAGAAGGATAATACACATAAGTATCACATAACTACAGAATAACTGTTTGCAGATAAAACAAAAAAGGCAGCCACTCAGTATTACCCACTGGAGAAACATAAAACAGTCTACAGATGTGAAATATGAAAAAAGGCAGGATGCAAAACAAGGACAGTAACAATACCATCATATCCTTTTTTTCTGCCATAAGATTAACTCACCTTTGCTCTCCCCAAAAGTGCAGTCTATCCTATTTTGTTGCATAAGAGTAACTCACCTTTACTCCTCCCCCAAAACAACAGTTTATCCTTGTTTGTGCCATAACAGCAACTCAGCCTTGCTCCCCACAAAAATAATAGGCAAATCACACATTTTGCTAACAAACTATCTTTGAAATGCTAACAGTGCTATCAAATGAACTGTCCCTGAAACATGTATACAGACTTAACATGGAGTATTCCATTTTCATGCATTGGCAATCATATATACCTGCAAAATGGCTAGACAAACATGTCAGTGCCATCAGTGAACTTATAACTAATGAATACAGATAAAACTGTAAAAGCCTTTGCTTCAGATTTTTCTTAAATATATTCCAGCAGATGCAGATGCAGCTGACGAAATGCAAGCATACCTTGTGAAGTTCAGTAATCCTCGGTGAAGATATATCCCAAACAAACATCTTATGTGCAGTCTTCACAACATAAACAAGTCTTCTTACCATCAATTTGCCTAGTTACACAGTTTATTTCCTATATGGTATACAGTACATTCGGGGTTGTTAGCATGGTGAAGATGCAAATGAGTTGTAAACTCATTAGAACTGCTGAATCCCAAATGCTTGGTGTAAAGAAAATGAAAACACTGTCATCTGTATTGGCATGTCTGGCAGGAGATTTGTGTATATTCTCAGATTAACTTGTATTGTATGCCAGCATGTCTAATTGTGAAAATATAAATACTTTTTTAAATGTTGAGCATTTCCCTGTTTAAACAGAATGTTTAAATATTCTGTCTGTGTTTTGATACATTTCTAATTGCACATTTGAGAGGGAAATTCTAAAGTACTGTGGAGAATCAGCTGAACAGTAGGTGATGTCATTAGAATGTTCCTGGCTGCTGTGTGATTAACAGCTAACAGGAAAAGGAACTTTTTCAAACAGCTGACTGTTATTTTGTAAAATAAGACCATTGAGACTGTTATCCTGTGCAGTTAGCCAAGTATGTCAAGTGCTGAGCAGTTTTGTGAATAACAGCAGTAAGGTACAGCACTGTGCAGCGATGCCTGAAGAAGACAGAATTCACCATAAACTGTAAGCATGCCTTTGCCTTGTCATTGTGTTTTAGATTACATCAGAGGCAGCATTCTCTAATTAGATTAGTAAAGTTTAGTTATTCAGATAGAGTTTTTCCTAGAATGATGAACTTCTATCCTACAGTTTCATTTTACATTTCTGGTGTTCAGATTCTTGTGTCTATTGAAAGCTATTGGTTTACATTCTTGTAATCATTTTACTTATTATTAAATGTTTTTCATTACTTTACATTGCAGCTTGAAATCAATGTTTCTCTGTAGAGATTAGAGAGTGTTTATACCTGTTTGATACTCCCCAGGTCCCTTCAAAGGCCTGGCTGCTCTGGTCATCGCTATCATTTATTTTGATATTTAATTTTCATAATTGGACACCCCTTTAGAAGGGCATGAAGACACTCTGATTGGTGGCAGCATTACCATATTATTTTGGGGATGGGACACAGCTGGATATCTGTGTCAGTCTTTCCCTGAAGTGTTTGGATGTGCGAGACTTAACTCATTACAGCCGAGTAAACCTCCAGGTGTTTCTGCAGTTAAATCCTACTGCACCTCTAGGCATCAAATATTGCTTGTTTATATTTGCATTAATAATTCCAAATCTGTGCTACATACAAGGTATCAGAACATTTTATCTTGAAGAATACATGATGGCAAACACAATTGTATTGATATTTGACCTCTGTCAATGAGTATTTGTTAGAACATTTTAAGGCCAATGATATAGAATATCTTATACACTGCATGTCTCAGAATAATGGTCAGATAACTGAAAAATGACCAACAAACACAGAAAGGAAAGACAGAGCTGTATATTTGTAAGCAATAATCATAATGGGTTGTGTAATCACTAAGTGCTCTACATCCAAAAATAATACTTGTACAAATAACAGCTGTATGAGTTTGCTATTACTGTAGATGCTGTTGCAGTTGGTTGTGTGCAGAATGAGTTCATTTATATGCTGCAAAGCTATTTGTGTGGCAAAAAAGATAAGACACACATCCTGTATTCTGTAGGGGCATTGGAGTGACAGTTCAAATCCAGACCTATGTAGACATATCTCATATGAGACATCATTTTCCTGTCTGTATGTCATACATTGATTTTCCTCATTTCAACTACTTGCCCTCCCCCACTTTTTTCTTTTTTTCCTTTTCTGTCCTTGTTTTCTCAACTGTTTTTTTTTTTTTTTTTTGGGGGGGTGCAGTATTTGCATGGTGCAGCATTTAGAGCAATGATGAGAACAGAGGAAATTAATGGTGGGTTTGGCTGAACTTATCTTATTTGCATGAAGTGTAGCAGTGTGCAAACTGGACAACTGGACCACCTAGGAAGCAGACAGGACCCAAACAGCCAAAAATAGAAACCAGATACATTTGATTAATGCTATTGCACATCAAGCAAACATGCTAAGTGGCATTACACAGCAGTTAACAGCAAGATCTAAAGAATGATTAGTAAAATAGGGAATGTCATGTAACTATTCCTGTGGCAGCAGGTGTAAGTGTAGGGCTGGAGTATAGATGGGCATCATATAGGGTATACAACCTCTTTTTCACTG
Source organism: Protopterus annectens (assembly GCF_019279795.1). Taxonomy (NCBI): domain Eukaryota; kingdom Metazoa; phylum Chordata; order Ceratodontiformes; family Protopteridae; genus Protopterus; species Protopterus annectens. The sequence goes on from NC_056733.1 coordinate 500,753,304, forward strand.
TTGTCACATTGTAGTTTATAGCAATGAACAGAAAGACAGACAAGTATTTTTCAACCTTCTTGTGGCAACAGGTGTAAGTGTAGGATTGCCATACACATGGTTCTGGTTTTTAATACAGGATATGTCATACACTTTTACTGTTATTCCACTTCCCTTATAGTTACTCTCATTTATAACACTTGCGATAGAGCAGCTGATATTAATTACATGTACAAGGGATTAGACACTAGTATTTTTTCATTTATTTATTTATTTATTTATTTAACTGTGTATTATCAGATTCACTTTATAACCTCAAAATACTCAAATATCGAATTTCAGTATCTCGAGACTATAAAACCGAATCCACAAAACACTGACACAAAAAAAATGCGAAATTCACAACACCGGAAAAAACGCACACACTATACCACACATACACCACAACACCCACATCACAACATAAACAAACAAAACTACACACATACACAACTCATACACACATAAGCAGGGGGCAAGCCCCCCGTGCACCCACTATGTGGGGGGCTGCACCCCCCACACCCCCCTACTTATATATACTAACTCCGAGATTGCACAAACACAAAACAAAAGCCAACTCACACATGCACATTCTCCGACCCCTCACACACACATCAAACACATCAGCACACTCACACACACTCAAACTCCCACTCAAAACCCTTAGAAAACACTTACCTGACATAACACCTACATCCACACATGGCACCGCACACCATCAAAACACAATCCCAGACATTATGCAGCATAAGGTCATAACCGCAAATTCGACATATATTCGAGTTTGTGATTATGACCTTTCACTATTTTTAACATTCGGCTTTATAGTCTCGAGCTACTGAAATTCGACATTTCAGTAATTCAAGGTCATAAAGTGTTTCCGTATTATCACATTTATTATCAGATGTATGACAGTGGGTATACTGTGTACCATATTCCTACAAGTATAATTTTGCTATCTGGACTGGCATGGCCTTCACATTTGCCTAAGAAAAATACACAACTGCCTGTACATCTAATAGCCTTGCAATTACAATTGTTATTATGTAATGCATCACTGCCTGGCACTGCTGCTCTTCACCTACAATCACACAAATGCATTGCTCAGGAGTGAGCAACCCCAAGCAATGCATTTGCATGATGGTAAGCAGTGCTCACCAGTGCTAAACTGCACACCTTCCAGTAAATGTGATAACTGGGATTGGCAGGAAAGCATCAGTCTCCATTGCTCTAGATCCATGGTAGACATGGCAGGTGTTTGTGGGGAAGATGACAGGTTTAGGGCACAGAAATGGGTTGTGGGGTTCCACGATATTCATTGGACCCCTATGTTAAGAACCACAGCCAAAGGCTTCTGCAGGTAGACTATTCTGGCTCCCAGTACAAGTTTGAGGGTGGGACAGCTTACCCCAGGCTCTATCTAATGTCACAGGTATGCCACACACTGGAGAGCAATTCAGGCATCATTATAATGACCTATGGAGGAGGAAGAGAGATCACTCAACCACTGCATTTTGGAATTTAGGACTGAGGACATCACAACTGTGTACATATAATCTACAGAGAATAATTGTAAGACTTAGAAAGTTGAATATAGGCAAGACTGGTATTCATAATTATCTTTTTTCTGTTCCATTTTTTTCCACAGCTGCCAGTGATCAGGAGTGCAATGTCAAAGCCCATGTGGCTAGATTGGCAAGAATGAGGGTAGCATGTGCCATGCATGCAGCAGAAGAGTAGTGTTATTGTAGCATTAAAAGTTAAAGATAGCTTTTTTGGTATTTTATACAGTTATATCAAATTCAGCATGCATACACCAACTGTAAAAGAAAGTATGCATACATTAGCCTGTACCTCAAACCAATTGTAAGAATTCAATATTAGACTTTAGTCAGAAGTTGTGGGTTCAAATACTGCACTTCACAACTACACAATATTGTTATTGCCTCAATAATATTTTCCTTAAATTGAAACCTCGATACCAGTGGCACAAATGCCCAGCTGTAAACTGTAATCTGTGTAACTGGAATATGCATATATGCAATATATGCAAATTTCAAGGATTACTTGCTGCAATCAATAGTATAGTGTGCATCTGTTAGGAGGTGTACACTTAAATGTAAAAAATTAAGATAATAGAGTTATGTCACATATGAAGGTACTAATCTTATCTCTTTTTTCTCTCTCACCCCAACCCTTATCTCACTTTTTCTATTTTATTTTTATTTTTATTTTATAGTGTTTATTAAAGTAATTATTTATGTTTTATTTTATTATATTTTCTTTTATGATTTTTATGTTTTTATTTTATTTTTATTTTATTTTATGTTATTGTAAAAAATAATTTTATTTCATCACTAAATGCTCCAATGAATCGACCTACCCCCTCCACTGACTCAAGCACTGATGCCCAGAATATCTAGAAGCCAACCTGGCAACACTTTGCCTCTGCTGCCACTGCACTACCTGCACCCTCAGGTAGTCCTGTCCCAGAGGCCGGTCCAGTGGTTCCCTCTGGGAGCAGTGGCAGAGGTGATGATTTCATCATCAGCACTGAGTTGTCAGGAGTGTTCCATAGGGTGGTACACTGTGCCACTGGTACACACCAATGCCAGCTGAAGAGGCTGCTCTCTTTCATTTTGCATAGTACTAGGAGAAGGAGGAGGAGACATCAAGCACTCCAGCCACCAGCGGAGTGAGGTAACAGTGATGACAGTCAAGTGGGTGAGGACATAATTCTCACTATCTCACAGCTTGATGACTGTGGGCTCTGGATGTCCCCACCCTCACCCCAATCATGGTGTCCACCAACCTATTGTGTCCATCACCGTCCCTTTCTCTTGTCTTGTTTTTCTTGTCTGTTTGCAATTGCTTCCTCACCTACCCAACTTACCTGATCCAGACATACCTACGCCCCTCCCACAACTTTCTTCTTTTTCTAAAATAAAAAATAAATGGGCACCTGTCCCACCAAAAAAAATTTGTCCCATACATAGCTCTCCATTTCACACAGGTGTCTTCTTGCTACACTTTGATTTGGTCCAATTGGTTATACAACATAACTGTGTTGTGATCACCCCTCTGTCTCTAAAGGTGACAGTCAATTCAGTTAATATTTTGCATGTATGTTCAGTTTACACTGTTAAAGAAATGGATAGCTATGGTTCTTTCCTACCTCCATCCTGCATGTTCCTATATTGCTTTCCCTTTGTTTTCCCCCCTGCTTGCTCCCCATTTCACGATTTCATATCTACCTAATTTTAACACCTTTTATCTGGTCAAAAAATAGAATCACACACAGCACACATAAGTTGCTGCAAAGAAAATGGATCACTTCACTTTTTTGAGATGCATGTTAGTGTAGAGGTGCGTACCATGCACCAATGTGCAGCAACAGTGAAAGGATGCAAACAGTTGAAGTTACTCTAGCAGAATGCTGCTTAATACCAATGCACTATGCAATACACAGCAACACATTTACTACAAACAGTTCATGTCATGACAATATCACTCTGTATTTAAAAGTATTTCAAAGTATTAGATATACCTGGATTCGAACACAGTATCATCTGGCCCCAAAAAGGAATGCATCAATGCATTAACAAGTGCTGCCACAGAGTCCTTCCAGCAGCAGGTGTGTTTTATAGACTCAATACTAACTGTTAGACTTCAGCGATGTGGCTTGCATTGCACCGCTTAGCTACCCACAAACATGTGCATCACACATATGAATACAATTTGCTAACTGTCATGCAGACCAGCTGCCCACAGTGCTATGGAAAACTAAATATTATATATTACTGCTGTTTACTGTCCATTTATTTTCTATGACATGACATTACATGTGGAAGCATTGCAAACTGAAGGCCCTATCTCACACTATGTCAGATATTTACAAAACAGCTATGTGTTGCCACCCCACCAAGCACTGCAACCATGGTGTCTCAGCATTTTTTCTACACGTATATCAACTACACTGCAAAACATAATATCAAATGAACCTATGAACCTATGAAATGTTGCCTGATATGCAATGCACATCAATCTGGTAACATGCAGAATTACAACTACTGACCCATATGCCTAAAAACCCTTATCTGCAAGGCTAGGGAAGGAATCAACATGGATCATATCCACAGGAGCATAGGTGTCCTTTAACACACTTGACTCAACCCCTTTTGTTTTTGTCAAGGGTAGATCTTGCTTATTGAACCTTGTGGACTTCTTTGATACTGACCCCAAAGACCTGTAACAGGAACAGGCAAGCAAAAACTGAGAGTGATGCTACTCAATGCTAGAAGTCTAAATCTCAAAATGCACTCACTCAAGGCACTCATTAAAATGGAGAATATCGATATCTGTGCAGTGACTGAGACCTGGTTCAAGGCTCCAGAGAGCAACCCTGCACTACCAGGCTATAACTCATACCACACTTTTCGGCCATGTAACCTGGACCGGAACACCAAAGGTGGAGGTGTGTCGATATTCATTAAGGATATCCACACCTCCAGGCTAGTTGCTCAGCATAATGCAGCTGAGGTTATCCAAGTGCAACTAACTCTGGGCAAAACTGCAATCTAAATTGTAGCTTGCTACAGATCACCCACCATACCCCAGGGTTCCCACTCCTCTTTCCTTGATGTACTGGAAGATATTAGGGTTCAACCAAACACCCTAAGAATGGGCAATTTTAACTACCCCACCATTAACTGGGAAAACTACTAATGTACCAACTCCTTCACTCAACGCTTTCTGGAATTCATAAACTCCAATGCCCTGGATGAACTTATCCACACCTCCACCAGGGGCAACAATATCCTAGATCTAGTCATTACCAACATGGGTGACAGGTGTTCCACACCTGAAGTCAACACCTCATTGGTCCAATCTTACCATAAGCTAATTACCATAGATATCCACATCCTGCCCTCACCCCCATTAAGGAAACCATGGCAAAACAATTCTCCAAAGCCAACGTCATGCTTCTTAAGACAGAAGTGGTGAACTTCATGACACCCATGCAGATGGACAATACAGTTATGACTACTGAATCCTACACAATAGCACTTTATAAGCACTTACATGAGTGCATGTATTGTGCTATCCCAAACAGAACCAAGACACTATCCCCCCAAAAAAGGAAGCCAATCTGGTGGTCCCCTGCCATAAACAAACTGTACAACAGAAGGAAGAAACTGTTGCAAAAGAGAGAAAAATCCCATGAGTGAAGGAGCTCCCTAGTCAGCCTCAGTAAGAATCTGCGATCCCTGATAAAATCCTCCAAAGCTAGTTACGAAAACAAAATTGCCACTGATTCTAAAGACAACCACAAAGCATTCTATAGCTTTGTCAAGAATATCAATGGCAACACTCAGATCTGCTCTGAATTACAGCATAATGGCACTAAATATACAGACCCAACTGATATTGCCAACATCCTGGCAGATAGGTTCAGTGCTAACTTTACCCCCCTCTCACCCCCTAAATAGCCCATCTCTATACTGGAAGAATGCAAAGTTCCTGTAATTACGGCTGCACAGGTAAAAAACACACTCTCCAAAGCCAAGAACACAGCATCCATGGGACCAGTCAACATCCCAGGCTGCATTCTATATGAACTGCAGAATGAACTGGCACCCCACCTAAGTACCATGTTCAATCATAGCCTCACCTCAGGCTTTGTGCCTGCTGAATGGCGCGCAGCGATGGTTATCCCACTCCACAAGGGGAGAGCCACCATGGACCCCAGGAACTACCCCCCCATTAGCCTGACGAGCCTGGTCTGCAAGGCCATGGAACATATCATAATGGAACTTATAAACAAAGACATTAGTAATCTCCAAACTCTGGACCCCACCCAGTTCGGGTTTGTAAAAGCCAGATCATGTCTCCTAAACCTGGTAGACATCTTTGAAGCAGTCACCAAAGCTGTAGATAAGGGTAAGGTGGTTCACACAGCCTATCTAGATCTTGCCAAGGCTTTCGACACCATCCCCCACTCTGGAATTATAGATAAACTCACTAAACTATGTATAAATCCCTATGTCACAAGATGGGTTGCCAACTGGCTCACTGACAGAGCCCACACTGTGAAAGTAGCAGACTCCAAATCCAACTTCAGACCAGTGACAAGTGGAGTACCACAGGGTTTGGTCCTGGGTCCTCTCCTGTTTGGTATCTACTTCCCTGAAGTACAGGATAACACAGAAGGTCTTTGGCTAATGAAGTTCCCAGATGACTGCAAACTAGGTGCCATAATCGAAACTACTAACAATGTGGACATCCTACAAAAGGGCCTCACTGAGACAGATGCCTGGTGTCAAACCCATGGCCTCAAGCTCAATGTCAAAAAGTGCATTGTCATCCCCTTTGGTAAAAACTCTGTACCCATGAACTACAACATAGGTGGTAGTATACTTAACACTGAAAGTGTGATAAGAGACCTTGGGATACAGGTGGACAGTAGTCTCTCCTTTGATAATCACATCACCACAGTAGTCAGAAAATCCTTCTACATGGCACACCTCATCACAAAAGGTTTCTCATCCAGAAAAAAAGAGGTCATTGTTCCCCTCTACTCATCACTCATTAGACCCATTATAGAGTACAACAACCCTTTTGGTATGTACATCACATGACATCTACAACAACTGGAAAGGCTGCAGAAATACCTCACAAAGAGGATTACTGGCCTCAAACAGATGCCCTACACAGACCTATCTCAAAAAACTCCAGCTTTACTCTGTCACATATCGCCTACTCAGAGGTGATCTCTGCCTAACATACAAAGCTATGTCAAACCCAGAGCTGTTGAACATGCTCCACTTAAAGAAATCCCAATCCCTCCGAGCTACATGCTCTAGGGACCTAAACCTTGTCACCACAATAAACAGAACATGCCGGAGGGATAGAGTCCTGTCCCAGAGACTTCCCATACTCTGGAATAAGCTACCTATCTATATCAAACAAAGCTCCTCATTAGCACTCTTCAAGAAAAATTTTGATGATTGGATGGGAAATAGGAAATTCACCCCGGGGATCACCTCTGTGGCTCTGCTCGATAGTGGCACAGAAAAATAATTTTCTTGGGTGGCAAAAGCCAGGGTACCTTTTTGGCTGAGCTTGTATAGGCCCCAGGGCTGATAGCCTAGTACCTACCTATGAACCTATGAACATATGGATGAGGAATAACAGGACATACCACCTATGTTGACTTATCCAAGGCCTTTGACAATATCCCACATTCATGATGATCTCCCATGTGGGAATTAAGCCATACAGTAGTAGACGGATAGCCAAATGGCTCACTAACAGAACACACATTCTCAGAGTTGGGGACTGCAACTCCACCACTAGCCACCTACCATTAGAATACCACAAGGATCTATGCTGGGCCCTCAATTGTTTGCAAACTACTTCCCTGAAGCACAGGGAATGGTAGATGGCTTGTAGTTTACCAAGACTGCAGATGAGTGGTAACCGGATGCACTTATACAAAGTCCCCCAATGATGGTAACTTATTAAAGAAGGGGCTGACACACACAAATGATTGGTGGAAAACTCACACACTGAACCTTAAAGCATACAATGCCTCATTGTCCTCTTTGCCAATGAAGTACCCCTGCTAATTATGATATACCTAGCACCCCTCTAAGCGCAAACACAGTGCTGTGAGACTTGGAAACACATGTTGATAGCAATCTACAGTTTTACTATGTGTCCATAGTGGTGACATGCACATTCTGCATTCTGCACATCATACATATGAATATCACATCCAAGACCAGGATAGTCACATCTCTGCTGTACTCTACCCTTATCAGAGCACTAATGGAATACAATGCTCCCTTCTGCTTCTACCTCACAAGACACCTGAATCAACTGGAAAAGACACAGGTTTGTGTCCGGGGGTTTCAAGGCTTCCAAACATGACATACATGGAAAGACTGACAGATCTGTCACTGTATTCAGTATCATGCAGGCTGCTGAGAGGTGACATGTGCCTGGCCTACAGAGCAGTCTCAGACCCTGCCCTACTGGAAATGCTGCACATCCGCAAATTAAATGGATGAAGAATAACTTGCCCCAGGGTTCTCAACTTAGCCTGTGACATAAACAGAACATGCTGGGAGAAAGCTATATCCCCCAGCAATTTCCACTCCTCTGTAGTAGGCTCCCACTGCATGTGAAGCATGCCTCAATGACCCTGTTCAAGTGCAAACTTGACTACTGGTTGAGTGATTGTAAAGTCACGTGTGTGTGTGTGTGTGTGTGTGTGTGTGTGTGTGTGTGTGTGTGTGTGTGTGTGTGTGTGTGTGTGTGTGTGTGTGTGTGTGTGTGTGTGTGTGTGTGTGTGTGTGCTCACTTCTTCTGGTACATCATTATCAGAATCAGCAGCACCAACCTGGAATGTTTTTCTGCAAACAGATTATCTGTGTTTCTTTTGCACAGTTTTCACTCTTTTCCTTAATTTTTACTGTTTATATCGACTCAGTAAAAAGAATTCTTTATTTAAAAATCCTTTTTTACTTATATTTTTCACATAGGTGTTCATCCATTTTTTTCCATGCTAACATGACTCTGTTTTCTATATGTCAGTAATATATCTAATAGCAGATTTCCCAACTCTGCAATCATTCTCAGCAAGTCTAGATTTACTATCAATAACAGAAAGCAAATCATCCAATTTTTAGCATAAAAAAAAAAAACAAATCTGGAATGTTATTTTAATGTACTGGACAAGATATGTATGCTTCAGCAAACCATGTTAGCACACTCATTTAATGAATCCATTCTTAATGAAGAATAACCGAAGTAAAGAATTTTAACATAAAAATATCAAAATCAATAATCGTGTTTCACAATCTAATACTTTTATAAAATGTAGCTTCAATTTATGCTGCATATGGATGCATATTAAAAGTAACAAGTAAAACACAAAACTGTCTGAACAAGTAGTAGGATCAAAATATACAACAAAACATTGTTCAGAAAGTATCTCCTTTGAGTCTAAATGAAAATCACAGTTAAACTACTTTATCTGTTGGCAGTTAATATAATAAAAATTTATTTTGTAGTTTCTGGATGTTTTAAAGTTACATGATTGCAGTCCTGCTTCACACCTTACACACGCAGACATTCAATACAGGTACATCTGTTCACAGACAGAGCTTATAGATACCTCCAAAGATGTTATTATTGGTAGAAGAGGCCAGCAGCTCACAAGACACATGATGACTTCTTGCCAGGGTTGCCAGATTTCTAAATGGACAGGTAGGAACCAAAAAGAAAAGAATGTCACACTAAGTGAAGAACAAACAAAAAGGTCTTTCATGCAGAACTGCCTGCTGTTCTGCATTAAACAGAAGTGGTTCTGCTTTGCAATTTTTGGTTTGCTCATATGCCAGTATACAAGTCAATCAAAACTCGCACTGCAGAGTCTCTTATGTTCAATGCAGAACAGCCTGCTGTTTCGCATTGAACAGAAGTGGCTCCACTTTGTGATTTATGATTGACCTGTATGCCGGTATAAGAGTCAATCAAAAATCACACAGCAGAGCCTCTTCTGTTCAATCCAGAACAGCCCACTGTTTTGCAATGAACAGAAGTGGCTCCACTTTGTGAGCTATGATTGGTCCGTATGCCAGTATACGAGCCAATCAGAAATCACAAAGTGGAGGCTGTTTCCCCGGAATTTTAACAGGCAGTTCAGGGCTCAGGATTGGGCTGCTGATCTCAGGACAGTCTCACTCAAATAGGGACATCTGGCAACCATGCTTATTGCCTGCTGTACAAAATAAAATTATCCAAACAACTGGAAATGGGGGTTCCTTTCATGTCTTTAAAAAGGCAGAAGGGTAACCTCAATTAAACAGAACAAAACTAACAACTGTATAGAGTATTGGAGAGTTTAGAATGTGTCTTTTTGCAGGTCTCGAATACAATACCTGCAAAGATGCTACATTTTATATAGCAGGCTGTCAATCAACCCAAAAAACACACAATGACTTTCTGCCTGCTGTATAAACTAAAATTAATCAAATCAGTTGAGAAATGGATTCCTTTATGTTTTTCAAATGACTGAAGGGCAGCTGCAACAGACTAATACAAGAAATAGCAATATATCCCCTTCTTGCAAGAAACAGTTAAAACAAGAGACAGGTAGCAAATTAGAAATCAAATAAAGATGTTCCTGTTAAACAGTCAGTGGCAGCTGATGACTTCAAATCAAAGGTGGGCTGCAGGAGACAGCTGAATGGATGGGTCCAATAGGAAGGGGTGTGACCAACTAGAAAGGGGTGGGGCTATGCTCAAAACCATAAAAACTGGGAGTTTAATTAAATACACTGCCCTGGGTGCTAAACCATCATTATGAGAGTCCAATCAAGAGAAAATGAAGTGGAAAAGAAAATAAAAAGTACTTCAATGTACTGGCTACATGACAGCTTACTTAATATCTAGATGGAAACAAAAAGATTGTGAGTCATGGAAAATAAATTACTTTTTAAATACATTACTGGAATGCCAGTCAAAATCAGGTATAAAAAAAACAAGCAGTACTCAACTCAAACCATTCCACTTCTTCTTGCACTGCAGTTCTAATTCTAATTTATATTCAGCTTTATAAAAGTACCAAGTAACATGCAGCCAACAACATGCATTTTCTGAATAACAAAAAGCATAAATCAACAGTATAAAAATATGACAGAAAACCAGAACATTCTGCAAAATCAAGGACAGATGAAAAGCCACTGTACTTGTGCCTACCTTGGATGGGGGGATACTCTGCACAACTGCTCCTTGCCTTGCTTGGATAAATCCAAAGTCACTACATGGGTGAGTGGGGTACAACAAGTATGTCACAATTTGAAATGTCTCTGGCTGATGTTGATGGCCCTGACACATTTGTCACACCCAACCTCAGAGCAAGAAATCTGGACAAAGCCATTAATAAAAGTGGGAGAAAGGCCCAAAAATAAGGACGCTTTTTAAATATTGCTCTTACAAACTTAGAAAGTTAATAAAATAGTAGGGCTTACATTAGTATGAATTTTCTGAAGGGTATGAAATCTGAAACTCAAATGTCTGCCATTATTTTCTAACTTCAGTCTTTCATGACTTGTCACTAATTTGCCAGAAAATCACAATTTGATGAAAAGCAGACCAAAATGTGATGCAAAAATCTGGATAGTCTGTGAAAATCTGTGCACACAGACATATAGACATATAGATGCAGCCACACAAATACAGACATAAACATGCAGACATGCAAAACACACCTGTGTACATGTGTATAAGTGCACATCCATGCATGTAAAACACATCTGTGTTTAGTGTTTAGTGTGGAGGATTGCCAATTCAACTTATCAGCATATCTTTGGGTTAGGGGAGGAAACTGGAGCCTCTACAAAAAATGCAGAAACAGGGACTACATGCAGACCCTACAGCGAAGGAACCCTAGGTAGGAACCAAATCAGAGAACCAAGAGTTGTGATGTTGCATTAACTTTGTAACACCCAGCATTGATACAATTTGTATTTATTTATTAATGCAAAAGGGAAATAATGTTTTCAAAAATCCCAAATATATATTATGTGATTATTTATTTAACACATGGTGACAGGCATAAGGCATAAGTAGGTTTTTGATAACAGTCATCTTAAAAAGGGGGTGAGGTGGCAGAAAAATAGAACTACAACTCTGTTACCTTAATAATGTTGTGACTTGTGGCTTTTTCCCGGTTAGGGGTCGCCACAGCGGAACTCTGGTCCGCTAATGATTGGCAGTTGATTTTTATGTACCGAGTTGCCAGCCCTGATGCACAAGTTTCAACAAAGGATGCCCATTCACGCATGTCTCCACGCAGAAGATGCGCTAGCTAAGAATCGAACCGGACAGCGTCTTACTGTGAGGCGACAATGCTACCACAGCACCACCACCGCGGACAACTCTGTTACCTTAATAATAGTGGCAGATAATGTCATAAACTGAATCCTGAGGGGAAATACTGTTAGCATTTCTAGAGCTGTCCAGGACAACGATCAACATGGGTTCAGGACCAGAAAGATATGTCAGTCAAGCTTTATCTAGTTTTATGATTAACTTAGAGGAAGCTTGACAAAGAGTACCATTAGACATAGTTAACCTAGACCTCAAGAACCAAAAAACTTCACACCAACTTAAATTGTTACAACCAAATCCACAGAAATGGAAAATGGAACATCGCAGAACTCTTTATTTACAACTATTAAGAGCTTTTGTTCATATCACAGTGAACTTCATCAGAACAGTAAAAACAATTAAACTCCCCCATTTTATAACACAACTTATTCATTCATTAATAAACCTTAAAGCCCAAAAATCTGCGGTGGTGGTGCTGCAGTAGCATTGTCGCCTCACAGTTAGACGTTGCCTGTTCGATTCTCAGAGCATCTTCTATGTGGCGACATGCGTGAATGGGTATTCCTTCGTTGAAGGTTGTGCATTAGGCCTGGCAAGCCAGCATGTAAAAATCTACTGCTAATCATTAGCAGACAGGAGTTCCGCCGTGGTGACCCCTCACCGGGAAAAGCCGAAAGACACAAACAAACAAATAAACCTTAAAGCCCACACTAAAAATCATGTTCCTCTATAAATATCCCCAAAAAATGTCTAATTAATACTTTTTTAGGAGCTAAAAGTTCCTTAATTATAAAATATCTTTCATTTAATGTTGTTCACTTCTACTACCAGGACACTGTTAATAGTTATTTTATCATTAATACCAGAACATTGTTTAGCATTCAACTTAATATGTCATAATAATTCTCTTCTTTCCAAATGTGGCTCTCAGTTAACAATCCAACATTATATGGACCTCTTTCTAAAATAAAAAATAAAAATGTTTTTAAATTGTTACACCCTTTTGTATGTATAAATAGGGCATTCCTCTCATCTTTTTTTCTTAATCAAATACAATTCTCATAAATGTGTATCCTAAGTGAGAGTTGACTGAGGCAGGGGAATCATTTAGGCAGACACTAGGTGCTGTCACTTTTTTTCTTTTATGCATCTCTAACTCCAATCAACATGTCCTGTAACACACCCACAGTTTTGCATGCAATGGGCATCAGTGAGAGGGTGTCACTTGGGTCCATGAATGAAATAAGGGCAGCCATACACCCTTAAAGCCAGCACTCCTGTGGCACGTCTGACCACCACTGGGGATTCAGCTATAGGAACATCATGTGATACCATACCTCTCCTACACCCTGAGGTAAGGTGAGGTAAGACAACGAAGCTGTACCATCTATCTCCTCCCCCCACACCAGTTCCAGCAGGTGCCCAACCCACTAATCAAACTTGGGTCACCTGGATCTTTCCCAAGGCTTTATCCCTCTATGTCAGAAGAGCTGGCACATCCGCTGTTAAATATTACTATCCCACTCATATACCATATGTAGGTGGATAACAGTATTTTGGATTGGCATTTATAGAGAATTTGAGCATTCAAATCTTCCAAGTCAAATGTGTGGAAGATTCCACTCACTACTTCTGAAAGCTAGGAGCATATAGAGTTCAGTAAGAGATCTGAAATGGTATCAGTTTTGATACTCAGCAACAAATGCTTTTGGAACAATGTTCTGAACATGATGAGGAGGGTCCTTTCACTGCCCAAAAAGGAGATGCCTGCTAATTCCTGTACAAAAATTTAACTGTGGGATTTATGCTGAATCCAGTTCATCAGCATAGAGTGCAGCATTCTGTGTTATAGCTGCACTGGTGGACATGGACCAGGGAGTGCAACTTGAATAGTTAATACATATTTAATGTACTAATATGGAGACCAGTCAGCATGGCAGAACACCCATTCTGTTTGACAGACTCACAGAATTAGTATTAATAATTCACTGATGCACCACTATGTGAGAGATAACATAGCATTTTTATACAAGCCATACATTATTTTTAATATTATGTTGCAGGGTTATGTCCAGAGTACCCCTCCCACCATGAAGTAATACAGCACTTTAGTGCACTTCTTCTTTATTGCCCAGTCTCCTCCTCCTTTATGTAAAGCATGTTATTGTCTGTGGTTCCCCTCTCTCATAATACTAAATATCTTAATGTTTATTATCAGATTTCCACCATTCCTTATAATACATTTTGAAACATTATTATGCAGGATCTCCCACCTCCCTAAGAGCAAGCACCAACTAATTCACGTTATACTGGGGGGCATGTCCTCCCACCATCCAAATGAATAAGCATACAGTAGTTCTCATCTCTGGGATATCACTCCTTATGCTTTCTCTTCCACCATATGCAAACCCACTTCAATGTGCCATTCCTGAACAGGGTGCACACAGCTGAATGAGTTATGCCTTCTCAGTACAAGTCAGATACACCTTTCCTGCTTTAGGATATTAGAATATTATATTTGCAGGTGGCGTGTGGAAGTAACAGCCTCTATCAAATTTTTAAAGATGGGCTTTCATTGTTTTGTTTTCTTCTTTTTGTTAAAGGTAAGAAATGTGAAAAATGTTATGCCTACTGACAACACCAAACCTGGCAGACAGATTGTTGGATTTAAAGAATTGTACTCCTTCCAGTCTCTAACAAATATTCTACAACAGCCACTCTAAATTTACCATCTGAATGTTTAAACAATCTTTATTCACAATGGGAAAATGCAATCACAACTACCAAAAGGTCAGTTTAACTCAGAAGGTGAACACATTGAATGTTTTGCCATCACAAGAGCAGTGGCACGTTCACAATAACTAATATTACAAAAAATGCTCTACCTGCACTGCAGAACAGCAGCGACTGTGAACTAACTTCCTGCTCAGTAATAGCCTGTTCTTATATGCTTTAACTTTCCTTCACAGTGTCTCTTAAAAGTGCGTTTGAACATTGAATATCCCGGTTTGTTAATGTATTTTCTAATAAAGCCAACCCTTTTTTGTGTAATGTGCTAAACTAATAGGTCTCTTAGAAATAAAGTCTGTCCTAATTATGTGTCTTATCACAGTTGATAACTTCCTGCAAAAAAAAATTCCATTAATATACTCATGGACTATGACTGTGTTGTATATTTCTTTAACTTATGGGTATTGTACCCCCATTCAGCAAACCTATTTCTTTTTCGTTCATCTGATAGTTAATTTCCATTTCTGAAACAAGATCTAATAATGCTTTATAACATACTTTAAATGACAACCATTAACTTATGTCATATTTCTGTTACTGTTTTTCTTTTTTTTCAATAATAAATCTTTATTGTTTTACCATTTTCCATACAAACTTAAACAAAACAGAAATATCGATAAGTTCCAACTAATGTTTCTAATAATAACACAACAACATATATACAATATTTACAAGAATGCTTCCAATTGTAACAACAAATTATAGAAGAACATATGAAGAGAATTAAAAATAGATCAACTATCTAAAAATTTTACTTATTAATAAATTTCCCTTATAATGTATATATGTCTCAGGGTAAGTTTGGGTTCAATGTATTATGCCAATATAATATTAAAAATGTGTTCCTAAATTTTCGGATTATTGATATTTTATTGTGATCATTAAGGAGTAATTTGTGGGCTAATATATGTCTCATTGCTAGAATCTTAAAGTTATCCCATGAAGTTTGAGATGGATTTAACCAGTTTGTAACTATATATAGTTTCATTAACAAAAAAATATTAATAAGTATAGTCATTTGGGATCTAGAGAAATGTTTTGGAGGGATATGTAAAATCATAAATTCCCATAAAAGTGTTGAATTTGATAACCCATCTTTTGAAGTTGTATTCTTAAAGAGTTCCAAAGTTTATAAATACATTTGCAGCTCCAGAACATATGGAGAAGGTCTGCTGATTGATCTTTGCAGTATGGGCAGTTTGCAGATTTTTTAGAATTGAATTTGTGCAAGCTAAGGCGTGTATAATAAGCATTATTAAATATCATAAGCTGAGTATACATCAACTTTTGATTTTGTTGTTAAGTTAATTGCTTTTAGTATTTGGTTTTCTTCTATCAATGGCATTTTTTCTTTCCAATAGTTTGACAAAAGAACTTTATTCTGAAATTTGAAATCTTTTATTAATTGATTTGTAGCTGCTATAAATTTAACATCTTGTTGAAGAGTTTGCCACAAGTTTGAACATTTTGTTAAATCATCATCTTTAAGTTTGAAATCCTTAAAGTAACTTATGGAAAGTTCCTTAATCTGTCTTAATATAAATAAATATGATTTGGGCATATTCATTTATTGCCTTATTTCATTAGTTGAATATTTGAGGTATGGGTATATGTCAAGTAAAATTAAATTAATCATAGAAGGGAAATTTTTAAGATCTATTAATTTATTATTAATTTTCAGGTTGGGATTCCTATGAAAAGGTTGGAAGACCATCATATGTTGAATGAAATTTAATGATTGAAATAAGTTTTGTACTGATACTATATATAATTTAATGTGATCCATTATATCATATGATTTAAACTTTTCTTTTTCTAAGAAAGGTAATGCTTTGGGATTAATATTCAGATTCAAAATATGTTTATAATTCAGAATTAACCACATTGGTGACCATTTATTACTAAGTGTATCATAATCAGCAATTCTTAAGATTCTGTTAGAGTTTATTATTAAGTAATAAGTTTCAAATTTTGGTAAATCCAATCCCCCTCTATTATTTGGGGTCATCAATTTATCATATGATATCCTAGTCTTTCTTTGGTCCCAGATAAAGTTAGCCAACTCCCTATGAATTTGTTTAAAAAACTTCTTAGGGATTAGCACTTGAGCAGATCTAAAAATGTATAATAATCTGGGTAATACATTAATTTTAATAATTGAAACTTTTGCTAATACCGGTAACTTTAAATTATTCCATCTCCTAAAATCAGATAATATTTGATCCCAAACCAATTTAATATTAGTAATATAAAAATCTTTATCATCTGTGGAAAAGGTAATACCCAAATATTTAATTTTATCTTCAGATTTTACCTGCCCTACCAATGGTAAAAGCGAAAAGGGTTTGGGAGTTTTTAAAGAGAATATATTTGTTTTTTTAAGGTTAATTTTGTAGTTAGATATTACTGCAAAGTCATCTACCGCTTTTAGTAACTTTTTAGCATCTGAAATTGGTGTTGTACAATATATATTAAGATCATCAGCAAAAGCCGCCATAGATATTTTAGTTCCATATAGTATTGGGGCATTATGATATACATTCTGTTTAATATATAAAAATAAAGGCTCTAGATATATATTAAATAATAAGGGGGACAAAGGACAACCCTGATGAGTTCCGTTTTTAATTTGTATTCTTTTGGAAAAGTTTTTATTAATGTATAAAGTTGTGTAAGGATTGTTATATAGAATTTGTAACGTTAGGATAAATTCTTGGGCTATATTAAAATATGGTAAAGTATCAAACAGAAAATTTATATTAACCCTATCAAAAGCCTTTTGTGCATCAATTATGAGTGCATAGATATTTAAATTCTTTTTTTTAGCATAAGAAATTAATGTGTGAAGTGTTAATGTATTGTCACTAGTTTGTCTAGCAGTTATAAAATCAGTTTGTTCATTAGATACTATTCGGTTCATTATTTTTTTCACTCTATTAGCTAGAATAGAGGTCAACATTTTCATATCTACATTTAATAGTGAAATTGCTCTATAATTATCTGGATTTTGGGCATCAGAATTTACTTTAGGTATAAGAATAGTTTTTGATGCATTAAAGTGGGGGTCATTGATTTTATTATTAATTATGTAATTAAGTACATGCAAGAGTATTTTACCAAGAATATCACAAAAAGTTTTATAAAATTCAGCAGTCAGACCATCAGGACCCGGTGCTTTATATGATTTCAAGTTTTTTATTATATGTATTATTTCTTCATCAGATACAGGTTTAATTAGATCTTTTTGAGAATTATCATCTATTTTTGGAAAACTAATTTTTTGGAAAAATTCTTTATCAGACCTATTTAAAGATGAATCATTTTGATCAGCATAAATATTAGAGTATATTCGTTCAAAGATATTAATAATATCTTCAGTTTTAGAGTATATTGTATTCTCAAAATGTATTTCCGAAATTAGTGATGCTGTTTTCGATTGATTAATAATTCTAGCTAATGCCCTTGATGGCGTTTGAATATGATTGGCATATCTCGCTAACATTTTATGTTCATAAAACATCAATCTATTATTTTGAATTAAAAAAAAGATCTTTTTGACATTTAAATAGTTCCGTCTCTGTTTGACTATTGTAGTTCTGAATCAGCTCTTGATCAAGTGTTTTTATTTTGGCTTACAATTTTTGTACATCTCTAATTTGCATTTTTTGTAATATGAGGCTTTTTGCAAAAATATCCCTCTTACTTGTGCTTTAACTGTCGCCCATTCAATATCGGGTGGATGTTGCTGTTTCTCTAGTTTAACTAATAGGCTATTAAGAAAACCTGTAATTTCCTGTATTATTTCTTCTTTATTTAACAAATTTGGATTTAAAGACCAATTATAACCCCTATGTAGCAAACTATATCTAGGATCTTTAGAAAAACTTAATGAAATTTTAGAATGGTCAGATAAATAACGAGCATGTATAATGATTAAGGGTTCAAAATTAGTCATTGTTTCTGAAATCAAAAAGAAATCTATTCTAGACCACATTTTGTGACAAGTTGAATAAAAAGTGAAATTATTTGTATTAAGGTGATTATTCTGATATTTAAAAGGGCCATATAGTTGAAAATCCTCTTTTATATCACTTAGTGTGACTACTGATTGTCTATTAAATGACCTTTGTGGACAAGACCTATCCAATTTCGGATTCTGATAAGAATTCCAATCTCCTCCTATAATTATGTAATAGTTATTATACTGGTTTAAAAGCGGATAAAGTGATGCTATGAAAAATTGCTGATTATTACATGGTACATATACATTAAGAAGTAACATAGGGTTTTCATAAAGAGTAGAGGAAAGAATAACATAGCACCATCTTCCTTCTTTATCTATTTTAGAGTCCAGAATTTTTTCTTGATATTGATTTTTAATAACTATAGCTACCCCTGCACTATTAGTTTTACCTTCCTTGGCTACAATCTCTCTAATCCATTTTCTTTTCTTGATATCTGCCCATTGATCATTAGTTAAATGAGTTTCTTGAAGTAATATAAAACATGCCTTAGCCTGCAAAAATAAATGAAGAAATAATTTCCTCTTCTTTAAGTTCTGGAGCCCTTTTGTGTTCCATGAGTCTATTTCCCACATTTCAATGTTATTTTATATAGAAGACGTTTAAAAAAGAGAAAATAGGATAAAGTCAGAAAAGTTTTAAAGACATATATAGTTTGGAAGCATTCTTGAAATCCCGTCCCATACCAGTGCCTATCCACTCTACCCTCAGACCAGGACATATATAGGTCTTGTACAGGGTAAAAGATTATAAAGATGAATAAAATAAATTTTCTGTTTATTAATAAAATAAACCTACGTATGCTCTTCAGGTTATAATAACTCAAATATATACCATAAACAGAACCTATATAAACTAAGATTAATTCTACAAAGCCTAACCTAAACATTCCCTATTAAACACTACTGTCCATCAACATCTCTTGTATTAACTATTCTTTGAATAAATCATGTAAGAGATATGACAACAACATATGTAGAGTTTTCAGTCCTCTTGATTGACTAACTAGAAACTATTTAAAAGTACTAGCTAGTATATCTGGATAAAAATATTCACAGAGTAAAGAAAGCTATAGATTTCTTAAGTATATAAGTAATTAGCTTGCTCAGTTTATGTGTGCACCTCTATTTAAACAATAAAAATCACAAATGATAAAACATAAAAGTCATAAAATAAGATGAGGATCCAATACTTGGTCAACATTGTCTTCTATTATTTAAACAACAGGTGAAAGAGAGAAAAAAAAAACATCCTGATATATCAATATAGTAATATGGACATCTACATAAAAGAAATAACTACCTCCTCTAGTGTCAATATTAACTCCTTCATTGTTTAAACATTTCAGCTTAAGACTAACCACTAATACCATTAGGTACTGACAAGCTTAATGATTTAACTATTAACATCAACGGTTGCCAGGAGTATAAAACTATACCACATATATCTAGTACTATATGAGTCTTTACTATATGTTAGAATTATATATAATGTCTAGTGAAATTTCTATGTATGTGCAAATCATTGGTATTAAGGGACTAAATATATCCTTTCAGTAGTAATTTTGAAGTAGTAAAACAATATCTATTTACCCTTAGATACATTTCTTGCTAACCATTAATATATTGTATACTTACAAAAATTTGCTGTTTCAAAAGATGTAAGTGTGACAACATGTGAATATGTGTTTAAATTATTATCAGACAACATCATTTATTGTTTCTTTAACATTATTCAGTTCAAAACAGTTCTCATCAGATTTCCAAGCCTGGAAACCAGATAAAATGTTCACGATGGGGGATTCTTAATACGACCAGACTTCTGGAAGTGCCACAGTAAAAAAACGCACCCTCAGAAGCAACACAGGCATTTCCTGTCTCTTTGTAGGAGAACAGACTTTGTGAAAGCTATAAAACTTCGGGAGACACTCGCTAATGTCCAGGATCTAAAAAACAAGTTCTTATCTAATCAAGAAGAGGCCTAAAACACTAAAATTTTGAAACAAAGGATTACCAAGACCTCGAGCCACCGCAACAGATGAATCCAACCTCGGATGACATGCCAGTCACAACGGAAAGCCATATCAAGTCTCTGAAGCAGGTAAACACTTAAAAAGCTTCAAAAAGATAGTTTTTGCCTCATTCTTTGTTGAAACAGAATATCTAGACCCATCATTTGTAAATATTAACGTATTAGGATATTTCATTTGAAATTTTATATGTTTTTCAATGAGAGATTTACAATAGGGAGATAGTGATTGTCTAGCTTGCCTGATTTGCAGAGGCAAGTCCTGAGCCACAGAAATTCTATTGTTATTCCACATAATGTAGCCTCCATTTTTCTTTATAGTTGTAAGAATTTTATTGACATCTTGGTAGTTGAGAATTTTAACATACACAGGTCTTGGGCTATTCGAAGCCTGAGATTCCCTCAAAGCTCTATGTGCCCTTTCTATGATTATTTGTTTTGTCATATCAGAGTCTTTAAGAAGAATTGTGAGTATTTGTGTAATAGATGTAATTAAGTCATTATATTGTACAGACTCCGGGATTCCTCTGATAATTATATTATTTCTCCTGGATCTTGCCTCTAGATCAGTAATTTTAGCTTGAATGGCAAGAATGTCCAAATTGTGTGTATCTGATTTTTTTGCGAGCAAAGTTAATTTATCTTCATTTTCTGATATCCGAGCTTCAGTTTTGTCCATTCTTTCAAGAATTTGAGTACAGGAAATTCCAAAGGATTGTACTTGTACAGTTAGTTCTTTCAGAGCTTCTTGAATTTCTTGAATAGGTAACAAAGCAGTTTTGATATCTTCCATGTTTAGCATTTGGTCAGGTTTATTTTTGCTCCCTGGTTTTGATTGTTCCTGCTGTTTTATAGTTTTTTGTCTTTTCGAAATTACATCTTTTTTCGGTGACTGCAGTTCTGAAAGTTTAGTTTTGTAGTAGTTATATCCATATTGTTGACTTCTTTCGACATTTTATATCGGTACTGGAACTCAGAGTATACTGAACACACAGTTCCTTTGTTTGAAACTCTCTTTAGAGCCAGCTAATCTATTGTAATCCTGTTAGATACTGTACTTTTCCTCGGTTTATTTGCTTCTTGAAGGCTAATTAAATGAAGTTTAAGTTATTTTTACCAAGATTTATTGTTAAAAAGTTCTCAATATCACTTCAGGTTTAGGATTTCCTCAGGTTATATGCAGAGATGTAGATCAGCAGTGTTCACAGAATGGCAGCCATCTTTGAATTCCTGTTACCATTTTTCTAAAGGTACCTCTGTCGATTCTAACATCCATTTTCTGCTACAATATTAACATTCAAACGTACTGTACAAGTCTGATTACAGGTAGCTTTAAAAGTAACATTACTTTTCCCTTTAATACATACTCCAAGAACAAGTTCATCTGTTTCTATGTTCTCAGTATAACAGTTAATATCCATACAGAGTCTAAACAGCTTTATAGGATGAGTTAAATTAATGAACTTGAGATTACCACCCATCTTCTGTGATGTCTACTCTTCACTGTTTCTGCTCTGGTATGAGAAATTGAAAAAAGTGTAACCACAGTGAGGGGTTCTTATTTCTAAAAGTTCAGCATGAGCAGTTGAGCACCTTTCACTGCTACCAATTCTGAATGGAAAAACGGCCACACAATGAAGTCCAAAGATAACTCACTTGATTATTAATCAAGTGAAGTGTAACCGCAGTGAGGGGTTCTTATTTCTAAAAGTTCAGCATGAGCAGTTGAGCAGCTTTCACTGCTACCAATTCTGAATGGAAAAACGGCCACACAATGAAGTCCAAAGATAACTCACTTGATTATTAATCAAGTGAGTTATCTTCGGACTTCATGTGGCTGTTTTTCCATCTGGAATTGGTATTAGTATGCTTCGTTTTGTTTTAGGTTACCGTTTGTTACAGGTATATAAGAGTTGCAGCCAGGCTTGCAGCAAAAAAAAAAAAAAATCAAGGGTACAGAGCCAAGTCCAGCACCTACCTCAGTTTATGTATCTCGTCTTCTTCTTTTCCTCTCTCTGACTGCAGTGCAAGCCCTTCCTTAGCCAAGACAAAAAATATAAAGCTGTTTAACTTTATTTTACCAAGCACCACTGACAACGCCGGTATGATCCACTAAATCCAATGGTCCCAACCTCTTAGACAAGATAAGTGCAGTACTATTGTGCTAGTGCTACTGATTGTTTCTTGCTCTCTTTTTTGAGAAGAGAGCAAGAACCAAGCAGTAGCAATCCAGCCATCCAAGTCATGTATGTGCCTACGGACGTGGCAGTCCAAACCCCCTTCAAATTTACAGTGGGGTTAAACCACATAGACTTCTGGGCATCACACTTTTTCTTTAATCTGGACTGCCTTTTACAGCAGTCAGATAGTAGATACTACGTTCATTGTTAAAAAAAAAAACGGAACTCGATGAGCATGCGCAGTTTGAGTTCATGGACTTTGTGGACTTATCGTACTGTTGTGTAACACACAAAAAACATGAAATATATATATATATATATATATATATATATATATATTTTTTTTTTTTTTTTTTTTTTATGGCAAATGTCAAATACACTTCTATCTTTTTCATGGGAGGGCTGCAGTCCTGCAGTCTGATAGCACGAACCACCCCTGCAAACAGTTATACAGGGTAGAAAAAAACAACATAGGATGATTGGAGATAAAAGCTAGAATGTGTCTGCCTACAATCTATTCATTCTACCAACAATGTAAAAATAAGTGATAAAATATAAATCAAATAAAGCTTCTCCTGCCAAACAGTTATGCAACAGAACACAAAACATCATGGGATGGATTGAGATAAGGGTTAGAGTGCACCTGCTGCAATCTTTACCTTTCTACTAATAATCTTTAAAAAATATGAGATAAAAAATAAAATATAAATCATATATCATTTCCCCTTCCAGAAAGTTCTGTAGGAAAGCATGAAACAACATGCACTCTCAGTTATGGCTCAAGCTAGCCCCTTCAGAGTGTCACAGTGTGCCTGCAATAGTCTATCTGCATTCTACCAACAAACAGTAAAACTGAAAGACAGAAAAAAATGAAATAAAGCTGCACAAAACAACATGAGATGATTTGAGATAAGGACTATGGTGTGCCTACTTAATAGCTGTTCTTGTCTACCAACAAACAGCTAGAATAAGACATAAAATTTTTAAAATGTAAATTAAATAATAATCTTACTGCCAAACAGCTACACAGGGAAGCACAAAAACATACAGGCTGGTTTGAGAAAACCTGATTCAGACACCAACTACAATAGTTTCTGAGTAGGGTCTGCTTCAAATCCTCCCTGTGTCCATGTATTATTATTCCACAAAATATGCAAGTTATTGAACTGACAATCTTGAAATGATTCTATTTGTGAAACTTCATATATATACATGTATATGTGTGCATATGTCTGTGAATGCCTCTGTATTTCTGCTTCTGTGTTGCAGTGCAATTGCTATCCACTATATAATGTTTGATTTTCATCCTGCCTTATGCCCCTAGGCTACCAGAATAGGATTCAGCTCCCCACAGTCTAGAAATGGATAAATCTGGTATTGAAAATTCATGAATGGATGACATTTTATATAAGCCTCAGGCTTCTGCAAAGCTGTAACTAGGGTAGAGCAAACTGGGCAGTAGCCTTTAACACAAGGAGTCTGTGGACATGCTTTGCAGGTGCTGATGGTGTTAATAGTGCATTACCTGTATTGTTTTATGAAGACACAAGGATATGTAGTTCCAGAACAAAATCATTATACTTTTCACATGTGTAATACTAAAGCAGATTGTACACCTGATGCTGAATATCTGTGGTAGTAGGTTAATTTGTATGCAATTTGTAGTCCAGAACGGCTTAAACTGGTTACCAACATAAATGCATACATATGATTACACAGGCTAGGCAAATTTTTCCAGTTGATACCAAGATGGGTATAGGTCATCAGTGCCAGATCTGATAGGGTAATGGTCTGCATGAGTAGATTATTGGACATTACATATGGGTAGTTCACATGCTACCATCACTAATAGTCAGGAAAGTGTGTCAAACAAGGGATCATCAAATGGAGGAAACATTTAGAAAACAGAGTATTCCCAGGATGATTAGGGAAAGGGTGATTATGATCTCTGGGATAAAGAGAGATGTTACTTGTGGACCCTGATCAATTATAATCACACACACACACACACACACACACACACACACACACACACACACACACCTTTCTTTTGGCAAGAGACCACAGATTCTAGTTACTGGCCAGTGGAAACAGCAGTCAGGCCTCATAAATCACTAATTAGAGATTGGGAGGCAGTCCTTTACAATCACTCATAGTTGAGTGGAAGAGCTAGGCTCGGATACGTAATTGTTGAGAAATGGGATAGGCATGTGAAAACAGCTTTGATCACCATAAAAACTGGGCAAAACACTGATGGTGGCAGACATTCCAACTTATCCTGTTGCAGGGGTTAAAGTTGTTAGGCGAAAGCAGTTCCATATACATATACTGAATGGCTTCAGGGAGGTCATGTACTCTCATAGAAGACCTGACAGATGAGCTTAATCCTGCACCAGTACAGGACATAATCAAAAATAAAAATCTTACATGTACTGCCTGTATATAACATGGTATTTTGAATGCCCTTAGTTCTTCAGCCTCCAGCAGTGGCAGGGAAAGTCATGGACTAAATCTTGACAGGGAGACTGGTTGATTTCCTCAAGGACAAAAATGTCCAGATCCACTACTGCCAGGGATTTATGGAAACATAAGAAGCTGTTAGACAAACATGATCTATTTTAGGAATGGGATTACAAGAAAATTGACAAGGGAGTAGAGGTAGAACATGGTCTACTTGGAATTCATCAAGGCCTCTGATTTGATTTTACACAGGATGCTTTTAGGAAAACAAAAGATATTTAGGGTAGACTCAATACTGAAGAACTACATTGCTGCCTAGATACATGGAAGGACACAGAAGGTTGCCATTGCTTGGACAATGTCAGGAATAATTGACTAGTTCAGTACAGTAGGATCAGTCCTTGGTCCAAGGTTCAGTCCTCAGCAATATATTTGTTTTAGACATTTCTGAGAATATAGAGAAAAGGAAGGCCACGAAGTTAGGCACAGCAGAGGAAAACTGAAAGAAAAGCCTACTGAAGAATTTGAAAGTCTGCTTATAGCTGCAGTGAGATAGGCCTTCTGCCATTGCTCTGCTGTGAAATTGGAAAAGATAAGTGCTTATTTTCAACTCTTTTCTGCACTTCTGATTTATTAAAAACACTTGCTGCATATCTGGTTAAACTGTGCAACTGTTTTTTTTTAGACTTGCTGAATTCAATCCTAAACTCTGTTCTGATATTGTGTATCTATACCACCAGCCCAGCTGTTGTTGTGGTATTAAAGCTTGGTGGCTTTGAGTTGCCTGCCTCTAGTATAAATTTAATATTGGGTACTCCCTTCAGTCCCATTACATCAGCTCATTCTACTGTGAACAGAATAAATTGTGAAGGTCCACCCTTTTAGCTTCTCAACCTTGAATTATCTTCTGCCTCATCACTTTCTACTAAACAAAAAAAAAAACTGCCTCTTCTATTTAATTTTGCTGCTTGCACTTGAGTTCAACTGCATTTTGTTTGCCGCATTTATTACTGCTTGTCACTAGCATTATTAAATTGATGACAGTGTTCTACTGAATTGCTGCTTTATTTGAGCTGTCTTTTACTGTTGTGATTGTGAGCTACTGTTTTAAAGCAATTTAGTGATTAACTATATTTCATTGCTATCTACTGCAACTCATTTTATTGCATTTTGTTAGTGTTTAACTGTATTTTTTCATACTGTGATTTCTATTCTTTTGTCTGTAAGTAGTTAATCTGTGCTTCTTTGTAGATTTTTTACTGTGTTCTTAACCTTAAATTGAGTAGCATAGTCTAGATACAGGTTTGCTGTATCCAGAGCTTCAGCTGCATGTTTTTAACCATTTTTGAGGTATTCCAGCTACAAATTTTCCCTTAGTAGCACTTGTGTGATCACCTAGTACTACTACTCTTAGACCTTCCATCCTTTACCCTTTTAGCTCGGGCCTCTCTCCCTCAGTTTCTGACAAATATAGATGGACAATTTCCTACATTTTCTCCTGCCAGTCTAGTTGATATGGGCATCCTGAGACAGTGTAGCAACTGCCTCATGTACACGGACACCCCTCTACTACTACCACCTAAGAACACAATTTCTGAGAGATGCAATTACATCAAGCACCTAGTGTCATTGCTCTCTCCCCACAAGCTAGTATATCTGGCACTGAGAAGGATGTCAATATGAATGCCACACCTCAAACACCACCCACACCTACACAACACACCGCCACATATGCGGAGTTCCTCAGCAAAAACATACCCAAACAAAAGAGACCTCCACAGCAAAAATATACAAACTCCACTGCCCACCACACCACATACCCCACATAGTCCACACACCTGTGTCTCACAGCCACTAAGGCCTAAACATAAACCCAACATATTAGTCATAGGAAACTCCATTGTGAGGCACACAGATGTGCCCCTCTTCAGGCTGCATAAGGAGAAAGTCACAGTTAGTTGTTTGTCAGGTGCCAGAATCCACTATATCACCCATGTGCTCAAGTCTCTCAACAGGTACTCTTATGACTCTGTCATAGCCCATGTTGGTGTGAATGATTTGAGATGTACCTCCCTGAACTATATGAAGAGAAACATGGTCAAGCTCACTGAATATGTGTCCCAGGCAGGTATGTTCCTAGCCTTAACCAGCATTCTACCATCATCCAGAATGATGCCTCAATACAAACAGCAAATGATTGACTTTAACAATTGGGTTAGTTTATGGTGTCATTCTAGGGAATCCAATACCTGACAGCCTGGGATGACATAGGTTCATAGGTTCATACTAGGCTATCTGCCCTGGGGCATTTATAAGCCTAGCCCGATTGTGTTTGGCTTACACCACCCCTTGATTTGAGTATACTGTGCCCTTTTTAAAGTTTAGTTTACAGTGCCTCTGTCTAATAGTGACACGGAAGTAATCCCTGGGACAAACCTACGATCCCCCATCCACTCTTCAAGATTCTTCTTGAAGAGAGTCAGTGAGGTGCTCTGCCTAACATGAATTGGAATTCTATTCCAGAGCAAAGGGAGCCTCTGGGTTATGAATCTGTCCCTCCAGCATGTTCTATTTATTTCTGTGCTGAGGTTCAAGTCCCTCGAGCGCATGGCTCTAAGGGATTTAGATTTACTGAGGTGGAGCATGTCCATTAATTCTGGGTTGGACATAGCTTTATATGTCAGGCATAGATCGCCTCAAAGTAGGCGGTATGCAACTGAGTAGAGCTGGAGTTTTTTAACCGAGCAGCATATGGCATCTGGTTGAGTCCCTTGATCCTCCTGGTGAGGTACTTTTGGGGTCTTTCTAATTGCTGCAGGTGTCGGGTAAGGTACATCCCAAAGGGGGCATTGTATTCTGTGATGGGCCTAATGATGGATGAATAAAGGGGCATGATTACCTCTCTTGATCTAGATGTGAATCCTTTCATGATGAGGTGGGCTATGTAGAAGGTCTTTCTAACCACTTTGGCAATGTGGTTGTCAAAGGAGAGATTGCTATCAACTTGGGTCCCCAGATCCCTAATTACTTTTTCTGTACTTAATGGGTTACCACCTATGTGGTAATTTGTGGGCACATTGTTTTTGCCAAAGGGTATGACTATACACTTTTTGGCATTTAGCTTTAGACCATGGCTCTGGCACCAGTTATCCGTCTCTGCGAGACCTTTTTGAAGGATGTTTGTGTCAGCTGGAGAGTCGATTATGGTGCCCAGTTTGCAGTCATCTGTGAACTTGGTGAGCCATAGTCCTCCCACGTTAGCCTGTACCTCAGAAAGGTAAATACCGAACAAGAGAGGTCCCAGGACAGAACCTTGTGGGACGCCACTTGTGACCAGTTTCGAGTCTGACATGGCCCCAGCAACTCTGACGCTGTGGGTTCTGTCTTTGAGCCAGTTTGTGACCCATCTTGTGACATAGGGTTTATATTTAGGCTGGATAGCTTATCTATGATGCTCGAGTGGGGTATTGTGTCAAATGCCTTTGCGAGGTCCAGATAGGCTGTGTGGACTAACTTCCCTTCATCTATGGCCTTGGTGACTGTTTCGAAGAAGTCGACCAAGTTCAAAAGGCAGGATCTGCCCTTGATGAAGCCAAACTGGGTATGATCTAGTGTCTGTAGGTCCCGAATGTCTTTGTTTATGAGCCCCATGATGATCCTCTCCATAGCCTTGCAGACTAAGCTAGTCAGGCTTATGGGGCGATAGTTTCCAGGGTCCGTGGAGGCTCCACCTTTGTGGAGTGGGACCACTGTTGCTGTACGCCATTCTGTGGGCACATATCCTGTAGTGAGGCTGAGATTGTACAGCAGTTTTACTTGAGGGATTAGTTCTTCTTGGAGTCCATGTAGGACGCAACCCGGGACGCCATCTGGTCCCATGGAAGCAGTGTTTTTTGCTTTGGAGAGGGCGGCCTTCACCTGAGCATCAGAGATGTCTGGGAGGCTGCACTCTGCCGGGATAGATGCTTGCTCTTTTGGGGGGGAGGGGGTGGAGAAATTTGCACTGAACCTGTCTGCCAGGATATTGGCGATGTCTGTGGGTTCAGTGTATTTTTTGTCATTTAGAATCAACTCAGAACAAGTCTGGGAGTTGCATCCCAGGTTCCTAACATAACTGAAAAAAGCCTTATGATTGTCTTTAGTGTCCTGTGTAATTTTTCTCTTGAAGCTGGCCTTGGAGGATTTTATGAGGGATCGTAATTTTTTGCTAGTACTGATCAGAGATGCCTTCCCTTTTAAGTATTTTGCTCTATCATGTAGTAGCTTCCTCCTTCTGTTGCACAGTTTATTTATGGCTGGGGTCCACCAGACTGGATGCCTGCCTTTGGATGATTGGGTCTTGATTTTGTTTGGGATAGCATGATCCATGCATTCCTGGAAATGTCCGTAGAATGCGTTTATATAGGATTCTGCAGTTTGGGCCGTAGTTTCCATTGGCTCTGGGGCCTTGAAGGATTCCACTTCGGTTTTGAGAAGTGTGAAGTTCGCTTTTGAGAAGTTTTTCACTGTGGTTTTCTGGGCTGGGGGTGGGGTCGGGATGTGGATATCCAGTGAAATTAATTTATGGTCTGATCTTACCAATGAGGGATATACTTCTGGTATGGAGCATAGAGTCCCCATGTTGGTAATGATCAGGTCTAGTATGTTGAATGACAAACCATGATGCTTTGCCAGAGATGGCCTGCATCTGTCTCCCTTGGGCATCAGACTCCTGATAAATGCTCTTGCCTCCCCTATAGTGCCTTTTTTAGGCAATGCCATGAGGTCAAAACTACCAACATGAAAAGTTCATCAAAACGTAAATTAATAGTTATGCTGCTAAACGCTAGGGGTCTAAACATGAAAATGCACTCACTGCAAGCATTCTTAACCCTGAAAGATTCTGAAATTTGTGCATTCACAGAAACCTGGTTTAAAGCTGCAGAGAGCACCCCAGCCATACCAGGTTACTCATCCTATCATGCTTTCAGACCCTAATCCATGGGCAGCAAAGCAAAAGGAAGTGGAAGTGCAATATATATAAAAGACTTATATGTCTCCAGGCTGGTCAAACAGTATGACGCACAGGAAAGACTCCAGGTGCAGCTAACAATTAACAAGACCCCAATTCAAATCATAGCTAGCTATAGGTCTCCAATTCTGACTCAAGATGCCCACTCCACCTATCTGGACCTCTTCGAATCTATCAAGATTCAACCCTCTATCTTGATCCTGGACGACTTTAACTATCCAACCATAGACTGGAAGAAATGCTCATGCCAAAACGCAAATGCCCAGAGATTCCTTGATTTAATCAGTGCAAATGCTCCACAAGAGGTGAAAATATATTGGACTTGGTAATAACCAACATGAGCAACCACTGCAGCATCCCTACAGTGCTGTCATCCCTGGTAAGATCCAACCACAAAGCGGTCACTTTCAAAGTCACCATCTCCCTGACCCCACCCCCAGCTAGGGTCACACAAAAAAACTTCTCCAGAGCTGATTACAACCTCCTGAGGGAAGGTATAAACACATTCACAGCCCCTTCCCCCTCCTTAGGAACTGGCACATATGTCCAATCCTACACCAAAGTACTATATGAGCATGTATATAGCTGCATGGAATCAGGAATACCTGACAGGATGAAATAATTTTCCTCAAGGAAGAGTAACCCTGTCTGGTGAACATCTGAAATAAATAAACTCTATAATAAAAGGAAAAAAATTGCAGTTCAGGACCAAGAAGGAGCAGGTGCCTAATTGGAAGCAATCTCTCCTTAGCCTGATCAAGCAAATAAGAGCACTAGTGAAATCCTCCAAAACAAACTTTGAGTGCAAACTGGCTACATCTACAAAAGACAATCATAAGGCCTTCTTCACATATGTTCACTATCTCAAGGAAAGCACCCAGATCTGCTCAGAATGGTCAAGAACACCACATACACAAATGCTGTAGATATAGCCAACCTGCTGACAGACAGGTTCAGTGAAAACTTCACCCCTCTGTCCAGATGTGCCAGAAGTTGTTGAAGACTAGGGAGGGGGGTGGAGGGTGACAGGGGCTCTTAGTGATCTAAAAAAGGGAAATTATTTTAAAACTATTTACTACCACAACATAGGTTCACTTGGAGGACATTTTAAGTTAGCCAATTTCTATTGTGGTGGTTGAATTAACATTTCCTGATTGGTCTTACTTATTCCATGGCTAATAATTGTATATTAGCCCTAGTGAGAATAGTTGTGATCATACCATAGATAATTTGAGGGAACCCATATAAAGGATCCAACATTTAGGAACTGCCTCTATTCATTAGTGGCATGAGGGGCAATCCTGGAGTACATTTTCTATTACCCATCCTTAGATCCAAGTTGCATTTGAATATGGACACGGATGAACTTTGTTTTACTTGAATGGATAGTCTATTCTGGATATATATCCATCTCTCCACAACATTCAGTTTAGATACCTGGACTGAGTATTTCTGATGCCATTTGACTTGCTAATGTTCAGTAGGTCCATCTGTATTAGGTCGGAGGATGTCTTGTATGCCAGACATGTCACCTCTAAGCATTCTGTAGGATACTGAATATAGTGATAAATCTTTGAGGTGCTCCATGCAGGACCTATTGTTTAAGACTTGTATCCTTTTAGTAAGGTAACTCTGTGGGTATTCCAATTGTTGCAATGGTTTGGACAGATACATGCCAAAGTGGGCAGTATACAAAATGATTGACCTAATGAGGGCTTTGCAAAGGGGGACAATAACATCTCTAAATGTAATCACAATCAATTTGTTTATAAGCTGTGCAATATAGAAAGACTTTCTTATGACTCTGGGTACATGTTGGTCAAAAGTTAGGTCACTGTATACACAAGTTCCCAAATGCTAAACAAGTGGGTCAGTTTTCAGGGGGCATTGTCAATTTAGCAGTTCCCTGGACAGATGACTTCCCAAAGGATACGATAATGTATTTCTTGGAGTTTAGTTTCAATTCATGATACTGGCACCAGTTATTGTTTGGGATAAACCTTCCTGCTTGATGGTTAAGTCATTTGGGGATTCAATAACTGCTCCTAACTTGCAGTCATCTCAAACTTAGTCGGCCAAAGCCCTTTGGTATTTCCTTTTACTTTTGAGATGTATATGCCAAACAGAAAAAGTCTCAGCACCGAACCCTGGTGGGACACCATTGGTGACTGGTCTCTTCCCCTATTTTGATCTCCTGCATCCTGTGAGCAAGCATACATGTATACATTCTTTGATTCACCTTCCTGATTGTATTAACCTGATTGTATTAAATTATATTCCTTGAATAATACAGCACTACTTGTTACAATGTGTTTTAAATTTGTAGCTTGGAACAGTCTACTAGTGAGCAATGAAAGAAAATGTATGAACCAATAATGACAAAACTACCCATTTCAGAAAATTTCAGCCATAAAAGGCCACTCAGACTTCTGTCATTACAATCCACCAATATCAGTAAATATGCAAAATCTCTGCTGAAGTAAGTTACCTAAATAATTCCACATTAAAGGGATCTGTAACTAATGAAGAGGTTGCTGCTAGCAAACAACTTTATATTTCATTCTTTCATCTACAAATAAAGTGCCTGTTGCCCATGAAGAATAAATTGCCTATGCTACATTAAAAAATGATAAGCTAGTAATTTTGCAGTGGGGAATGGATGGCAACTGATAACGGGTTCATAGTTACTAAGTAACTCCTCCAAAGGAGGACATTCATAGGACTGCAGCATCCATTCCCATGAAAGTACAAAACAGTACAATATCCACAATCCATCTATATACTGCATAAGTAGAACCCACAGCCTTCTGCATCAAAAGCAAGTATATTACCTGTTGTGCTTCTAACAATACAAACAGACTTGGAATAGACACCACTAAACGTCTCTTCCCCTAAAGCTCTCAGCTCCTTGTAAAATCCACTTAACAATCAACTAAATCTCTCAACTTCTCAGCACAAGAAATCTGGACAAAGCCAAAATGTATTGGGGGGGGGGGGGTAAAGGCCCAAAACCAGGGATACATTTTAAATATTGTTTGTATAATCTTAGAAAGTCACTAAAATAGTGTTTTGTGTTGCCATGTGTTTCCTGAAGCTTAAAGAGCTATTATTATTTAGTGAATTCAGTTCTCACTGATTTGCCAGAAAAACGCAAATTTTAAGAGGAACAGACCAAAAGTATGAGCCAAATATTCTGTGAAAATATGGACAGTGGAAAGCTATGGACCCAACTCCCTGAATCACAAGTGGTGGTATGGGTAGAGAATTCAGGAGGTCTACTTTATTCCCATGAAAGCCGAATTGGTTGAAAACAATTTGCACAAACCATAATGAGCAAAACACGAATATGTTGATAGCACTAAACCGCAAAATTCGAAATCTCATTCTCTCATAGTTGGCCAACACCACCACCCACAACATACTACCTACCGAAACACAGTAAAAAACAACACATACACACACGAACCAAAAACCTACTTCTAATCCTAAAGTAAAGCACAAAAATCTTACTTCTAACCCCACACTAAACCCTACATACACAACTATCTATGCACTATCCTTAACCCCTCCCTAACCCTAAGGTCCATAACTATCGCACACTTACCCTACTGAGCTATACCCAAACAAACTAAATATTCCACACAGATACACTTAACAAAACCCTACACTAAACCTTACATACATTACCTATCTATACGCTTACCTTAACCCGCACCCTAACCCTAAGGAATGTAACTATCGCACACTTACCTTATGGAGTTATTCCGCAGAAGGGCCAACTATGCGAATTCGATATTTCCACTTTTGTGGTTTTGTGCTTTCAACGTACTCACGTTTCACTCGTTATGTGTCATGTGAATTGTATTCGACCGTTTCGGCTTTTGTGGGAATAAAGCAGACCTGAATTCAGGCTCTTGTTTGAGCCTGAGTAACACTAACCACCAGGTATACCTAAGTGAGGCATTACACACACACACACACACACACACACACACACAAACATGAGCAGCATAACCCCTGCAAATAAAAGAACAAAATTCTCCTTACTGGCATGACTCTGGCAGAACCAACAGAACAATGGCAGCATAACTCCTGTCATGCAGAGCAATAAGAGAACAAGAACAGCTAGTTTAGATAGTTTAACTTCCTCACACGATTCCACGTTAGCGTGAAAACTCCACTTCATTAATTTTCCCAACAGGTCTTGCAGCTGTAAAAGTGGGGGGGTTCCCCCTCCCCCTAGCTCTATGGTTTCGGCACCCATGCCTCTGTCCCATCAGTAAAACAGGAGAATCCCAGTACCCGCCCACTCCCATTATCTCTTGGGAGGAAGTCATCACTGCCCTCTCAAAGGTAAAAAAATACAGCCTCCATGGGACCCATTAACATCCCAGACTGCATCCTACATGAACTTAGGCAGGAATTTAGAGCACCATTAGACACCCTATTCAACCAAAGCCTGAGTACCCGCCAAGTGGAAGACAGCCACTATCATCCCTTTGCACAAAGATGGAGCATCCACCGATCTAGGAAATTAGAGCCTCATCAGCCTAACTGGCCTGATTTGCAAGGCCATGGAGGGGATTCTCATGGACCTCATTGACAATGACATTGGCAACTTACAGAACTCGATCCAACACAGTTTGGTTTCATCAAGGAAAGGTCATGCCTGTTAAATTGGTCGACTTCTTTGAGGCAGTCACCAAGGCCATTGATGATGGAAAGACAGTGTGCACTGCCTACCTTGACCTGGCCAAAGCCTTCGATACTATTTCCCACTCAGGTATAATAGATAAACTCTCTCAACTAGGCATCAATCCATATGTTACCAGATGAGTAGCACACTGGCTCACTGATAGAACCCACCTAGTCAAAATAGGGGAGTCCACCTTGAGCAGTAGACCCATAATAAATGGTGTACCCCAGGGATCAGTCTTGGGGCCTCTGCTGTTTGGGATATAGTTTTCTTAGATGGAGGCCAAAACCAGTGGACTATGGCTGACCAAGTTTGCAGATGACTGCAAGCTGGATGCTGTCATCAATTCCCCTATTAAGTGGACATCCTCAGGGTCTCACCCAAATAAATGACTGGTGCCAGAAGCATCACCTCAAACTGAATGCCATGAAATGCATCATCATCCCCTTTGGGCAGAGTGACGTCCCCACAAATTATCACATTGATAATAAGGTCCTAAGCACACAATCAGTCATGATTGATTTGGGCATCCAGGTTGATAGCAAATGGATTTTTGACCACCATATTGCCTCCGTTGTGTATAAAGCTTTCTACATGGCCCACCTCATTAGTAAGGGTATCTCATCCAGGGACAAGGTGGTCACAGCATCCCTGTATTCTTCCCTTATAAGATCTATTATTGAGTACAATGCTCCTTTCGGCATGTATCTCACAAAGGACATGCAGCAGCTGGAGAGACCACAGAGGTTCCTCACCAGGAGAATCCAGGTCCTCAAAGATCGACCCTACACAGATAGGCTAAAAGCCCTGTCCCTCTACTCAGTTTCCTACAGACTCCTCAGAGGTGACCTTTGTCTGGCATACAAAGCAATCTCAGACCCCGCCTTGATGGGACTATTGCATATATGCAAGTCAAGCTCCACTCAAGTAACCCGCATGCATGACCTCAACCTGGTCTGTGACATCAATAGGACTTGTTGGAGGACATATTTGTGTCCCAGAGACTCCCCCTTTTGTGGAATAGACTCCCTCTCCATGTCAAGCAGAGTACCTCATTAACTCTTTTTAAGCGTAACCTGGATAACTGGCTGGGAAACAGAAAATACAACCCTGGGATTCCACCTGTGTTCCTGCTGGACAGTGGCATTGGGTGCTGACTTGTTGGAACATGGGCGAAATTCTTGGTTAGGCTTATAAGAACCTCAGGGCCAATAGCTTAGTAACTTACTATGATCCTAAGAAAGAGCTAATCAAGTTGGTTGGAAGGTGTCAGTTGAGGTTTAATATACACAAATGTAAACTACTGTACCTGTCCAGCAGCAAAACTTGAGTGAAATATGAGCTTTGAGGAATAGAAATGAGGACAACAGAGCAAGAAAATGAGCTGAGTATTGATCAAGCATGGATTAATCTACACTGATCAGAGTGAAAGGGCAGTATCATAATGTAAAAGGTATGGTCATTATATACTGGACCTTAATCTGGCCATAGTTTGAATTCTGGTTGCAGTTTAGATGGCCTCTGTGCTGTATATATTCATAAGAGACCTAGGTACTTTTGTGAAGAAGTCTTTCTCCCTCAACCATGTTCCCACCATAGTCAGGAAATAATTCTACCCCGCCCAGTTAATTTCTATGAGAATATCTTCAAGATCAAATTAAGTCATCCTACCACTGTACACTTCGCTTATGAGGACCATTATGGAATATGATGCCCCTTTGCTATGTATAAATCCAAGGATATCACTCAGCTGGAAAGGCCCCAGTGATACATAACCAAGAAAGTTAAAGCCTTAAATTCTTCAAGTATCCTAATAGATTAGCATGACTCTTATTATATTCCTATTTCCATGCAAAAACAGTGTTTCTGCAAACAACTGCCCTAAGGACCTGAAACTACACCAACAAATAAACAAGGCATATTTGAGAGGTAAGTTCCTAACTCAACATATTTCACCCTATGGATAAGGTATAAGGAAAGGTCAAACAAAGTAGTACTTTCAAAACTTTCAAAGCTAGTCTTGATGACGTGATAAATAGCTGCAGACTTACACCAGGGTTATCATGCACTTTTCTGCTCAATTTGGAAAGTGATCACATTAAGTGTTTTAAAAGGGAGTATGAGCATTTAAGTACAGCTGCTTAAAAGTGTATATGGCTAGGCATGTTATGATCCATGTAATTACTTGCTTAATATTTTTGCGTCTATATTACCCGCTCAAACATTTAGGTTAGCGAATACCTAAACATCGATCTGGTAATATCGAAAAATGAAAACAGTGAATGGCCGATTTAATGTAGGGAATGACTTTCCTCGGTTGCAAAAAAAAATAAAAATTTAAACCAAAATGAAAATGGGGGGTGACTTCTACCTCCACACCCCTCCTAACTAAATATACCAACTCCAAGATCGTTCTACAGTAGGGAAAGGGGCAAAATCCACATAACAGCCAAGTGAATTCTTTCCCTGCCTTAAATTGGCTGTTCACTTTTTTTGCTTTTGCTATTAACCAGATCGATGTTTAGGTATTCGCTAACCTAAATGTTCGATTAGGTAATAGGAACCCATATTTTCCTATGTTTCTGTGCCTATAAAAGAGAGAGAGAGAGAGAGAGAGAGACTTTGACTGCTGGAAAGAGTCCAGAGACAGAAAAAAATAACAGAAGAGTGAACAGAGGGAGAAAGATGTGGCCGATGTCTAGAGAAGTAATATATATATATATATTTATTATTTTTTTAGAGAGCAAACAGACATGGGGAAACATATTTTGGGTGCACAGGATAATTTCAGAGCGATGAGAATGTCTCATCCTTAACAGGAAAGCAGAGGAGAGAGCAGGCATAACCTATTGTAGAGATCAACTACCTCTTTGATCTGCAAAAG
Source organism: Protopterus annectens (assembly GCF_019279795.1). Lineage (NCBI taxonomy): Eukaryota > Metazoa > Chordata > Ceratodontiformes > Protopteridae > Protopterus > Protopterus annectens. The sequence continues at coordinate 500,791,294 of NC_056733.1, forward strand.
TGTTTCTTTGTGGAGAGAAAAAGCATAGAATATTCAGCACAGAAGGTTGATAAGATGTGGGGGGATTGGAATAGAGGGCATGTAGATTTATTGAAAGTACATAAAGGATAGATTAGAAAGACCTACTATTTCCATTTACTACCAACTAAATGCAATGGAGCAGAAAACATTTATTCCATGGATCACTCTGAATTTAATCCCTTAAATAAATTTACAAGGTCTGCAAAATCTCAGTAAATGTCTTGCAGCAGTACATACAGCTCAATAGCCCATATCTGGTTCTGTCAATATGCCTTCAATTGCTCTCTGTGAAAATCTTGAAACAAGAATAAGTCAATAAGTCTCACCCCCTCTCCTGAACACACACACACACACACACACACACACACACACACACACACACACACACACACACACACACGCGTGTGTGGATGCACACAAATTAGCAACTCAAGCCACATATTAGTAATATACTTATTACTAAGTGGCAATAGTCACAACAGCTAAATATGCTAAAAAAAGAAAAAAGTTACCTCTACTTTTCCATTATATTGTAGCCGAAAATAATTAATACAGCCTAAAAAAACAAATTTTGTTCAAGAAATTCACAAATTAACTTTTGTATCAGCTTAAGTCTGTAAGTTAAATAATCTAAAATAACACATATACATAGTGAGATAATATAAAAGTTAAACTTGTTTGGCAAACTTTGAAAATAAGCAAAACACACTAATAATTTCTATACATTGAGCACCATAGCATTTGCAAATGTGGTGTTACAAGCAATGAATATCATTCAACTGTGAGTAAAGTGTGGACCAAAGACAGCGTTTAAAAAATTAAAAAAATAAAACCTATGATGTCAGGAGACATTATGTGACAAAGGCAAATCCAAAATATAAAGCTAACACGAAATCTGCATCTATATCCACCCAATTTTTCCTATTTTGTACATGGATTTAGGGTGTCACATCAACAGTAACTATCACCTAAGGCCAATATTCACATTATTTGCCAGACCTTCATTTTAATTGAAAAAGGATACTATCTGTGAGTCAAGTTGTGATGGCCCCTCTTTACCCCAAGCCAATAATCAAGGAGACTCAATCTTAACCACTGACACAGGTGAGAGGCAGTCACTATAACAGGAAGGGATTTACACAGTATTTCAAATGTAGCTCTCTGCATCAAACACAATGTCCCCCAAGAGCACACAGGGAGCATACTCCACTCGGACTGGACTTAATGTCTCTCCAGATTTCAAACAAGACCTACCTTGTAGCACTGTGTCCCAGTTCAAAGTATCTGACACACATACTTGAATATCTGATTTTTCACACACACACACACACACACACACACACACACACACACACACACACACACACACACACACCTGGGAAAGGCTGACATAGATTCCCCTCTCTCCAGACTACAAGGTTGATTGCTGCCACCAGTCAGATACTCTAAGGCTCTTACCAAGGGTAACCAATTATAACGTATCAAATTAATACTGATGTAAATGGTTGAGTGTAACCGAAGCAGTAAGGCTTTTCAGAGTTTCCAGTGTCACTAAAATTAAGCACAAACACATAAATACTCTCAAGATGTTAAAAGTATTCACTAAAAGATCAGCCACAATGAAAAGGTATAAAACATTTAATAATGGATAATAAAATAGAAAACAAGAGAATACTTAATATTTAGTTACAATAATTGTCAGGGTTTACAGTCATAGGAAAGATAAAAATTATGCAGTTGAATAGAATCTCACAAATACAGAAAAAGGAAAATAATACTAACCTAATCTTATTCATTATTTCTAACTCAACTAAAGAAAAACTGTCCCTAGTTAACTCACTTATTATTGCAAGGCAAGATGTACTGCTGAGATGTTCATTTTCGCAAGGCAAGATGAGATACTACACACTGATTGAACTGACTCAACAACTAACAACTGAACAACTGTGATAACTGACATATATCTTTTATATCAGATTAAAAAGAAAAACAAAAACAAACAGCAAACTGCTGCTGCTCCCAGAGTTCTGTACTTCAGGTGGTTATAGAATGACATCACATCTAGTCACCTGACTCAGGCACAATACACATTCAGAACTCTGTTAAGATTCTGTTGCAGCATTTTTAACATACACAACTTTTACAAATACATTTTAATACAAGCATCTGCACAAATCAATGTGACAGTCAAATGATATAAGATTATTGACAAAACTTCAGCCAGCCATGCTGGCATATGCCACACATGCACTGTCTTACTTCTCCTCGTACAGCTGGCAATACTTCACAACATCACACAAGTAATGGAATTAAAGGAGTGAAATTCATCCCCCAGAAGAAATTATTTTAATAAGCACACCAATACATGACCTAAAAAGATATAGAAAGGGGAACGGGTCCTGTATTGCCAGTGTAAATACTTTCCTTCTGAAGTCAGTTTATTCTTAGCGTGACACATGACTCTCGGCTGTCTCTGCTTTTCAAGGGTGTACCTGATTTTAACTCAAATTCGTCTAAGGTAATAGTACTAATATTTTAAAAATGTCATTAATTGCCCCTGATTTTTTTCTGATTTTGTCTATGATTCTGTTGAGATTTGTTCCTTATTCATTGAGAGCTATGGAGTCAGAATATTTTATTTTGGGAGGGGGAGATAGAACATACATTGCAGGGCCACAGTACCTCTAATAGATGCATGTCTTACAGAAGTCCATTCTTTCTATATTGCGGTTTCTTCCTGTATGTCTCCATAACAGTAGTCAATATTCTTCCTTCTAAATGTTTCAGATTTTAAGAGTGCAATGTTGAATTTATTTTGAGGACACTTTAGAGATTTATGTTTTTAAGACTTTTCCTTTGGAATGATTTAGGTGAGATATTATTTTGGTGCTGTGGTATAGATCAATACAGTACATTGTCTGAATTTATCTTGTTTACAGCTGCCAATGATTGTAGAACAGCAGTCATTTTCTAAAAAAAAAAACATTGCAAGGAAAATTCCCTTTTCCCAAAGGTACAGGATCCTTGAAGTTAGAAGGGTTGGTGAACTTTGTCTTGCGAGTTACCTCAAGATGTGAATTCCTGCTCATACTGTTTTTGAATATAAGCAGAATCTGGACTCTTGTTTATTTGCAGTCAGAATAAGGAGTCATTGTAGGTTGGCAGATGTCCTACTTTCCTCAATTAAAGCTTAATGAATTAAAAAATGTAAAATGTGTTCCAATGTACAACTTTTTTCCAGAATTTAGCATTGTCCTTGTAGGGATATACTTGAAGTGATTCAGCGTAACTCCATTAAGTTTATTCATATGTCATACTTGACATCTGCAGTGGGCATGTTTTTGAAATGCTGGTGGTCACTAGCTGACATTTTAACAACATCACAAAAGCATTTTTTTAATGCTGTCAATAACTTACATTTTAATAAATTTGCAATAGCTATCTTACTTTCAGATCGTGCGGGCATGCTTTTTTTCATCAGTATGAGATAAAGTTCTTTACAAGAGCAAATGAACATTCCATGAGAAGCTGTACTAAAATGAAATGATTGAAATAAAGAGTTCTTAGCAGGATGGGTAAACTTGTTATTGCTTTCATTTTTAAGATTACTTCTAAAGTGTGTGCACAGATTCTATAGATAAAGTCCTGGCAATAGAATGTGGATATATGCAATATATTTTTTATTAATGACTTTACAAGAAGCAAGATACTATTCCAGTTATAGTTTATTGTTATTGTTTAAGGATTTGCCGTCCACAACTCTTATGTCACTTCAGACCAATATATTTAAACCATCTTAAGGTTTGGGGGCATGTAGAAAGATAACAAAGGAATCATGAAAGCACACAGGATGAACATAATGCATTTCATAAAGATATGTAATCCAGGTGCAGTGGGTGGGACTGAGCCCGTGGAGTGGGCTGGACCTTAATCAGATTTTGAAAAAAAAAATCTGTAGTCTTACTGCATTAGGTACACTTGCAGGATAAGACATAAGGAGCTATCCCTACTATTCTGGAACTAGAAGACCAATAGCGTTTATAGAAGACCTAGATGCTAGTAAATGTTTGCCAAAAGAATGGATATGTGGTTGTCCTATTACAAGCAGAGTTTAAAGGAATTAAACCCAGGGTAAACTGTAAAGAGTGATCTACTTGACTCTGAGACACTGTTACTAAACTCTTACCAGTCATGAAAACCACCTGATAAAATACCTAGTCGGCCACTGTAATTATGGGAATTTTTGTCAGTCAGAAGTGCTCTCTTGTGACTTCTGTTTTCAAAACTGTAGACACTTCTCTGCATTCAGACTATTGACTTAAGTCTATGCTACCCTCCAAAAGTTCTGTACATGAATATTAGCAGGTCTGCCAGTACTTTGTTTCAATAAATGTATGTAATACAGCAATAAATATCAGTTGAAGAAGACCAGAATATTGTAATAGCATTGTGTTTTGCAGAATACACAACTCGCTTGTTCAAGGACCACATTATTACAGAAAATTTTGTTCATGTAACAATTCTTTCAGAGTGGTAAAGTGGCCTGGATCATGGCTGAAAAGAATCATTAAGCCAGCTCGTTTACTCTGTTAAGAAACAGGAATTAATTACAGTGCAAAATGGCTCATTCAGTTAATCATTACAAATATATATTGTCCTCTAATCATCATAGCTCTCACATATTCATATCTTTGTTACCCCTCATCAGAACTGCAATGTCTGTATTCAACAATTTCATTAGTTTAAATAAATGCATCCCCCTCTTACTAACAACCAAATTAATGCTGAATATATTAAAATATATGTAGTTGTAACAGCTATGACCTGCTCTATTAACTTTTATCCATGCAGTCCTGCAGGTGCTGTAGAAGGCGTTTTGTAAGTGATTCAGCTGCTTGAGTATTTTTTTCGCCGGGCGGGGCCTGAAAGGAGACCACACTAGTCTTTAGAAGTGTGAAGTCGGCTTTTGAGACAAAACATGCCACTGGAAGCCTCCAACCCAAACTCCTGTAAACTACAGATAAGACTATTCTTACTTTTACTAATCATTTTAAAACTATTGGTGATATCTTCTGATGTACTATCATCTAGCAACTGGCAATCATCTTAAATCTGTTTCTGCTAGCAAAGGCTGCATGTCATTTGATGCATACCTGCTGGAATTGATGATGCACACAATGCTTAATCATAGAAAGATATGCTGTAACAGCAGACAGATATTACTTGAACCGGCTGATATTTCACTTTCACTATGTACTGGATAAGCCTCAGGTTTTACTTAACAAATTGCTTTCCAGCTCTAACAGCATTTATCTTAGACATGTCCCATGCATGTTTGAATTACATCAATACTTTTGACTAGAATATTTTTTTGGAAAGGTTATTAAAATCATCCACTACCCATCCTTATAAAATGCACTTTCTCTGAGTATTCTGTCCTTTTTCTTTAGGTTTAGTCCTGTTGCTCACATTTATATCTTTTTGAAAATAAGATGGTTTAAAACTCATCCAAATTTGTTTGAAGAATTTGCGTATCTTCATGATGTTCTCCTTTCTAGTTCTTTTTTCATAACATATTAATCCATTGTAATAAAACATGATGTATCTCCATGGTTTGAGTTATGAATATGTCTCAAAAAATCCCAGGAATCCTTCAACATGTTACAATGGTCCATTACTAGCTGTTTAAGATGCGTATCAATATATTTAGTCAAGGGGGTCATAATAGAACCTTGAGCAGAGACAATAGGCCTAAGTGGAGGGTCCACAATGTTTTTGTGGACCTTGGGTATACCAAAAATTGAAGGAACTTTTGGTTTCTCAACATGTAAAAAATTATAAAAAAAATGATGTGTCTAAATCAATAAGCCCCAATGTCAATAAATCATTTAAACATAGGGCTAGTTTTTTGTAAGCAATATGAATCTCATTCAAAGAGACTCTCTCATAGGTAACTTCATCATTTAGTAATTCAAGCATCTTTGCTTCATAATTAATTTGATCCATAAAAACTACCTCACCCACTTTATCAGGCTTCATAATTCTTACGTTTTTATCTTCCTTATAAACTCTTGAAATATCAATTTCTTCTTTAGAAAGGTTAGAAGTAACCTTGTTATACCTAAGCTGGCTTCTAAGTTCTTTCTCAACCACAGCTTCAAAATTTTTATGTTGGGGGTGCAAGGGAGGGTTAAAGGTCCTCTTTTTTGACAAATCCAGTGCATTCTTTCTAATATTACCATTAAAAACACTTCCAAATTCTTCTGCCTGATAAATAGCTTTAAATCTATGAGTAAATTCATTATGTTAGCCTCAACCCTGGGAATGAAAGTAAAACCTTTTGTAAATAAACTAAAATGTCCTTTGGAAAGAAAAGTAGATGTATAAATAAATATTTTAAAACCTTTGTAACAAGATATACAGTTGCTAACTGTAATATCTTCAGAAGGGACTATTTCCAAAATGTTTTCCAACCTCTCTGGTTCTGGTGGGCATACCTGTAGTCCACCGGATCCTTGTTCTTGAGTCTTTCTGATCTCCTTGGAGAAGAAAACTCTAAAGGGTCATGTATATTGTAACTCTCAGAATAATTTTCATTGAATAATAAATTTTCTTGTCCACTGTCATTGTCACCCCTATAAAAATGGGGTCTAAAGGATGCGTTGCCCTCTACACATTTAGGTTTAGGGTAGTGTGTGCTACTGTTGTACTCCTTAATGTCCCTTTCTATCTTTCTAAATTTTCTTTCGTGAACTTTAATACATTTTACTTCAACATTTTTAAGCATATCAAAATATTTGACTTTTTCACATTCAGCGCCAAACATCAAATCAAAAACAATTTTGTTGTCAATAGTCTCTATCTGGGAAAACATTTTGTCCATTTCCAGTTCATTGTTTCTTATAATAGCCTTCATGATTTCCATGCCACATTTGTCAAACACTTTGATTAAATCTTTGTTGAAATCCCACCCTTCAACCACATTGTTAGGGTATTTGCACACCCGTAGACCTTTTGGAATAATATTTAGTAGTAAACAATGTTTTAAATAGACATTGTCCAATTCCCAACATTCCTTTTAAGGTGTTTCATTCATGCTTGATTTTAATGGATTTAATTTTAAATAACAATTTTATCTTCTTCCAGGGGGGGTATTTTAAACAATTAAAAGGTGTTGCTATGGGAGCACACTCTGCACCCACTTATGCTAATATTATTTTATTGTACTGGGAAGAAAGATTTGTTTTTAATTCTGATTTTAAATTTTATTGGAATTTCTATGGGCATTTTCTGGATGATGTATGCCTTTTTTGGAACAGTTCTGTTGACAAATTTGTTGAATTATTTGATTATATTTCCAACACTATGAATATTTTAAGGTTTACCTACAAAATTGATGAGACTGACCTATGTTTTCTTGATGTTAATATTCAGAGGTATGGCAATGGTTTTAAATCCAAAATTTTTAGAAAGGAGACATTCTCCAATGCCTATCTGCATTATACTAGCTCCCACCCTTCCTATCAGAAAAGGGCAATTATTAAAGGCCAGTTGATGTGAGCTAGTAGGATGATTTCAGAAGATGATGATTTTAGAACTGAATGTGATTTTATTATTGACATGTTCAAAGTAAGAAGTTATCCTGTTGATCTTTTAACATCTGTGACCACTGAGGTAATGGAAGGTAGAAATGGTAGATTTGCCCCGATTTTAGGAAGAACTTCAACCATTTCTGAACTGTTAAATCAACAGGAGAATTCAGTAGATGTTTCAGCCCAAAACAAAGGGTACCAATTTGCCATGGTTACCACCTTTGATGGTGAAAGCAAATTAGTAAGGAGGACTGTTACTAAAGAATGGAAAAAATTGGCCAGTCTGTCAGACCTGAACAACATATTTAAAAAACCTTTCAAATGTGTATACCGAAAGGGAAGAAACATTAAGAACATTTTGATAGGGGCCAATAGTGGAATTTTCTTTAGTAACAAAAAAGGGACCCATAAATGTGGCAATTGTCCACAGTGTTCCAACATTAAAGAAGGTGATGGCATTTTTTTTTAAATGTAGGGGTAAACACCTTACTACCAAAGGCTTTGCTAATTGCAAAACCACCGGGGTGGTATATATTGCTTTACGTGGAATGTGTGATTCATTCTACGTTGGTAGAACCAAAAGGAGATTGAGGCAGAGAATGTATGAGCATGGTTATGACATCAGAAAAAGAAAGGACAATAATGCCTTATATAAATATCACGAAAATTGTGAAAATGCTGAATTCAAGTTTTTCCTAATTGAAGTTGTCCCTCTTGATCCCAGGGGAGGTCCATGGGAGACCTGCCTGGAATACAGGGAGTTATACTGGCAAATTGTTTTAGATGCCAGTACCCCTCCAGGTTTTAATGAGTTTTTAATTACAAAACCTGTTTTGAAATTAAGGTCTGCTAAACTATGATATGGTTTAACTTCATACAATTTTTATTCAAGTTTATATATTAATTTTATACATATTAATTTTACACACAACTTTTATTAGGCATCTGTTTATGTAATGTCATTTTTAAGGGCCATGTATCTTGAATTTTACATGAAAAGTGTGAATTTAAGTGTAGTATATGCTTTTTCCCACCAGGTGGTGTTAGTGTAGTTTTATTCATCATTTTTTATCAATGTGGTGGTGGTGCTGCGGTAGCATTGTTGCCTCACAATAAAACATTGTCTTGTTCGATTCTCAGCTAGAGCGTCTTCTGTGTGGAGACATGCGTGAATGGGTGTACCTTTGTTGAAGGTTGTGCATCACGGCCGGCAACTCGGCACGTAAAAATTTACTGCCAAGCATTAGAAGACTGGAGTTCCGCTGTGGCGACCCCTAACCGGGAAAAGCCGAAAGACACAACAACACATCAATGCTTTTGAATTTTAACTAAGGTTTTATTATATATTGGAGTATGTATATATATTTTAGGTCTATATATATATGTACATATTTATTTATTACACATTTTTGTGTCCTTTTATGCATTTCAGCACGGTGTTTTTATGTCTTTCATGATTGACTATTTTACATATACACTTTTACATTTTTAATTAATGTTGTTTTCTCATTGGTTCATTCAAACAGTGACAGGTTATATATTTAATTGTGTAATGAGGTAAATTTTATCTGATGAAGTAGTTGTTGATGAAAACGTAAGAGGAACTGGTTACACAACGTTATTATTTGTGTTTCGTTGGAATAAAGTGAAGTTTTGTTTTGTAGCCGAGTTCTCTGTGCCTTTTTTTTTTTTTTGGTTTTATGTGTTGATAATAGTTAATGCCACTTGCTTTGGGTCTTATTGGAAGCTGCAGTATACTGTATTACCAGGGCATAGAAAACTATAAATGTCTGAACAAGTGATGACATGGCAAACTTCAGTCAATCAAATATGAAACGCCAAAATTCATACTATGCCAATATAACATAACAGTGTCAATCTGAATTATAATTATTGGCCTAAGTGAAATGCAATTTTAGACAAAGTTTAAGAAAAAAAAAAAAGATGCAGCTATTAGATGAAATGTAGAATGGTAAAAAAGAGAATGTAATCCGTAGTGTGTGAAATTTGAACCAGTGCTGCTTTTAGGATGTTATTTATGTACTCACTTTTGTAGGGAGCTTTAGTAAATATTTGCCTCTCTGCTTATATTGTACATTATAAGTGACATGAATATGTTAACTGGAGTGAAGTTAGGTTACAGTTTCTTGAACTGTCTTTCCTTTTTTCCCTCCTGTTCCTTTATTTCTCTTCTTGACTCTTCCCCTCTCTCAGGATCACACTCCAGGAAAAATGCATTAATTAAACAAAAAAAAAAGAAGAAATTAAATGAATCATTAATTGACTACACAGACATCAATGTGTTACCTTTAAGACCCAAATATACTGTATTAACAATAGTGTATGATATGTATGTTCTGTCCTGGTACATGCTTTTGTGATATAATGCATATATTTAATGAGCAAAATCCTTGAAGCAAAGAACAGCACTCTACCAAGTGATTTAATATAGTTATGTATTTAAATAAATGCACACGTCCACTGCTGTCAGTAGCTGTTCAGATATAGTTATAAAAGACATCCCATCATCAGTAGTGCTTCACACAGCACAGACATTATTACAAGCAAAGCAGACAAGAATTTCTACAAGGTTTGCATCATTTGCCTCCTCCATATGCACACCCCTCCCCCTCACAGCTCCAACTGTTTTTCCAACACCATCTCTGAAACCTATTTTTTCTAGCATGCTCCTGCAGTGAATTATATAAAGGTTCTCATGGGACTGCTCTGCATTTCACAAGTTAAACCCCAATCATTAAACTTTGTGTGCTCTTTTTGTATTTTTTTTACTCAATAACCAGAGAGGTGGGCTGGTTCAGGGACCCTTTTCATCCAAAATCTGGCTCAAAAAGGAGAGTCGGGAATTGTATTCAGACAATTAACAAACAGTAATTCATCAATTATATTCACAGTAAACAGCGATGATTAATATAGTTAATATAAATGTTATGTAGACTTACAAAAGAAAGAGTGCATGTCTTTATTAAATGTTTTTCAGACAAATTCAAAATTCAGAGCAAATACCAGCTTGCTTCAATGACATAACTGATAACAGGCCAGAAGCATTAGTTACCTATCATTGTAGTTTATAGTGCTCTTCATAATTGCAATAAATGCTTTCTTGTGGCTTTGTTTTCACATGGGCTATAACATCACTACATATATCAGTTGTTTGCCATTGGTTGCTGTGATGTTTATTATTTTACCTTTGCATACGTCTCAACCCCTTAGCAGAAGAAATATGGACAAAACCTAAAATAATCGGGGGACAAAGGCCAAAAAATAGGGACAGATTTTAAATACTGCTATTATTCACTTAGAAAGTTGCTAGAATAACAGGTTTTGTGATAGCATGCATTTTCTGAAGGGTATAAAGTTTGAAACTGAAATGAGTGTCATTATTTAGTGACTTCAGTCTTCAGTGATTTGTCAAAAAAACACACATTTTATGATGAACAGACCAAAAATATGAGGCAAAAATGTGGACATTCTGCAAAATCTGGGCAGTTGAGAGGTATGTATCTATGCTAGATTTACAGAACAAGTGCAGTTTATTTATCTCACAGTTGTTTGTAGTGCAGTGTCGTTTGGAAAACAGTACACCACAAGCAAGACATTTCAGTGTTGACTGAATTTTCATTACACTGATTATTTGTAACTATTATCTAAAACTTTGACTTTTGAACTTTTACTGAAAAAATAGGGGAAAACAAGGAATTAAGCCTAGAAATTAGAATCTGATCACCTATATCAATAAATCATTGAAACAGCATCCTTTGTTCTGTAGTTTCATGAAGTCAACATCTTTAAGTGAATGTTGTCATCTTATACAGTCCACTGATTTGCTATCCACAGTGTTTTGCAGTATCCATTTGTGCTTCTCTCAAACATTTCTATCTGTTGAAGGTAACTTTATCTCATGAAAAAGTGCATTTTCCGCTTATTACATGATTACTGCGGTGGTGGTGCTGTGGTAACATTGTTGCCTCACAGTTAGACGTTGCCCATTCGATCCTCAGTTAGAGCGTCTTCTGTGTAGTGACATGCGTGAACGGGCGTTCCTTCGTTGAAGGTTGTGCGTTAGGCCATGCAAGCCAGCACCAAGAACTTCCAATCACTGTCACTGTTGAAGGTAAGTTTATTCAGCACTTAGCACCATATGTGCCTCCTAACAATGAATCTCAGAATTCCAGTACTTTAATCTGTAGCACATGAAAGAGAAAATAGTGAATGAAATAAAAATGAATAAAAATATGAAATAAAAAATGAAAAGTAGCCAAAAATTAAAACATAACATAAAATATTTGACATAATATAATGCCCCACCTGGCTGGTCTTGGAATGCTTCAGCCAAACCATCACTGGGCCATGAGTTATGCAGACAACCAGCCATGTCACTCCACATAACAATTCACTACTACAAAAGACCCCTTCATACAGAAAAGAAAACAAACAAAACATGCTAACAAAATATATTCTTCCCTCAAGAACCACAAAACTTTCAATATCATCGCAGCCTACAAATACATCAAACACTGCCAAAGCAGACATATAAGAGTTTTTAGTAGAAGCTGCCCAGTATGGGTATACACACTGCACTGATAATGTGCAAAACAATGAATACCCACTACTTTTTATTTATTTATTTAATTTATATTGCTGGGTCAGCTGCCATTCATCATCCTCTCACCTTCCTACTCTAATGCTCTGGACCAGCTCACTTAATGGTGATGGACAAGGGCCCAAAATCAGGTACAGTTAAATAGTGCACTATAAACTTTGCTTCACAATAATTAACTCCTCTCCTCTTCCCTCATACAGTGGAAAGCTTACAGCTTCTGCCACCATACCATTGCAATAGCACATGCAGCACATGCTCTTTTCACCCAGTGTTCCCAGTGTAATGAATGGGTTTAAATGGTACTGTTTATATAATTTTTTTTTTTTTTTTTTTATTTTTTTTTTTTTATTTTATTTTTACATCATGTGTTATCACTATCCATAGTTCTTACATAAAGCACATGAACATAAGCTCAAGGTCCGCTAGGAAAAAACAGGGAAAACACAACTGAGAGCTCTAGCCTCATAGCCTCGAATTTTCCACAGCACACTGCTCACTGCACTGCCCTGCCTTACCTGATATGACTTGACAATAGCCCTCTAGAACACCTGACACTCTAGAACACCTGACAGGAAGGGCAGGGGCATCAGGATGGTCAATGATAGTGTAGCATATATTGATATACAGATAAGACAAACATATACTTATCCAACTATTCCTAGCCATTACTCCTCCCAAGGATCTATGCTGCCACTTTACCTCTCACCTTCACTCAACTCGGACCTGCAAGCTGGTTCTACTGCTGATTTCCTCATGGTGGGACAGATAACAGCTACCCACCCAGTGGCCTAGATTCCAAACTAACAACAGTACTGCCTATTCCAAGAGCCCACCTGCTTCAACCTTTGCAACTAAAATGTACTTACCTTACTTCAGTGGTCACTCTTAGCATCTGATTCCCTCATTAGTCACTTGAACACTGGCATGTGCAAGTCAGAAGCTTCACAAATGCCCAAACCAAGATACTGAATATTCCTCACCTTTAAATATCCCTCCCCCTTTACAGTGACTACATCCTACATGATGACATTCTACTTCCATTCTATCTAACAAACTTACACTTGACACCCCCTTTTCTTCTATCATAATCCTAATTAATCCTTCTCTCTCTCTACAAAACATTAACTGGCACACTCTTTCTCCTGGCAGGCATTTATGGACAAAAATGTATACCCAGAGCAAACACCCCCCTTCTTAAATCCTTGCTTCACAAATAAATCATAAACTGCACCATTTAAACAAGTCACTCTACAAGAAACATTAAGAACACCGTTTTGAAATGAGGAAATCCTCCCACACCCTGTCCTGTAGGGGCTAAGTCCCCTACACAACCCTAAATAATGTAAGCAATTCTGACATTGTTGAACAGTGGGAAAAAAAGATGTATCCCCATTCATAGTCACCCAAAATTACATCAGCTATCAACCCAACACAATGAATATGTTGTAATGCTCTGTGGCAGTGTTTTAGTTTACAGCTCCTTGCAGACCACATCAAGTCTCATCTTTATAGAAGGGTTTTAAATAAAAGCATTTTTGACCACTCCCACATCTGATCAGGAAAAGGTCTACCCAGTGGGATTAAGAGCACTGTATTCAGCAACAGTGTTGTTGACCACACTCCTACCTCTTCATTCTCAACAAAGACCTAACTTATAGTTTAACTTTTAATATTTCACAAAATTACTCCCTCTAAAATTGTACAATATTGAATAAAATAATAAATGCAAATTAAACTGTAGTATTAAATCATTTGCCAAAACAGTGTTAAAGAAGAATAAAGACCTGAGTAGGATGCAGATAACTTGAGCTCAGTTTGTGACACAGGCAGTGAAGAAGATGGCTTTGAGGGAGAAAAATGATGCAGAGCCCCTTAACCTCTCCTGGGGGAAGTGTTGGGGGCATGTGGTTTGGGAGACCCACTACTCCTAGATGTTCTGGTACAGACAGGAAATAAAAACATGCAACCACATTCAAGGTGCGTCTATGGGGGTAGAATCATTTGTGGAAGCGAGTGATAAGGCCTTGCAATATTCCACTACACACTACACACTCACTCCTTGTATATTGTGACCATGTGCAAAGGACTGCCATGGTATAAAAGGAAAACTCCTCTGATCACTGTCGAATTTACAGTTACACAGCAGCAATTCTCTCATCCCATAAAGTAGAATGATTGGTTGATAATGGTTGTAGAAGTGTCCTGATGATCATCCAGTACAGAGGTCAGCATATACTTTAATAAACAAACAAATACAAAAATACATAATAGCAATGTAATTGATTGGACTGGACCAGGTAATATGTTTGGTAGTTATCAAATTTAATAATGTGCAAATATGCTGGCAGAAAAAAACATTCTTCAGTCTTCCCTCAGTGTGGTCTGAACAGAAAGCCACTTGCTACAAATCTGCCCCTACCCTGATCTTACCTAGTTTGTACATCTGTATTACCCCAGCTGAAAACCTTCAATAACTGACATTCGGTTATAGTATGCCTTCTGTTCAAAATCACTTCTGCTGAAATAGCTAGATATAAACAGTGGAATGCTGTAAATCATGAATACCCACCCCCATAGTCTAAAGTTTTCAGGTTAGCAATCTGAGTATAAAAAAATAAAAACATATTATAAATTAAGCTGATGAAGTCTATTATAATATAGTCAAACACATTCATTCATTTTATTTACCTCTATATATGACAGGCAGGAGGATTTACTTTTATAAATAAAATGCATTATTGTTTACTTTTTAATTGATTCTAATACCACTTCCTTGATCCTGGTTAGCAACACAAGAGGCAATATTTTTTTCTGGTTTGAAAATATTGTTGCAATTAGCTAAGATAAATTTGCCACCATGTTGAAATACCTCAACAGTTTTATTGAAGATGCTATGTAAATGTGACAAGTGTGTAACTTGGAAAGTCAAAAGAAAAGAATTATAGGGACCCTAAACAACTCAGAGATCATCTAGACTTGCTTACAATATAACAATACAATATGCGCTTTGAAAATTGCATTAAGAGTTATTGGTCAATTATTATATATGATACTATATAAAATGACAAGCATCTAGCTACTGTTAAAAGTTTTGAAGCTCTTTACTTGAATATGGGAGAGCCTCCTTTTGTTTAGCAGCTAAATCATATTATTTTTCCAAAGCTGGCTTTAACTGGAAGTATTCTTTAAGTCCATTTTTTCAGGATAGAATGTACCCCCAGTTATTACTGTGTATAAATGTCTTGGAAGACTAGTTTCCCCTATCACTTATGTTGATGTTTATGGTTTTCTCAGTCACAAATCTGAAAGTGCTAGAATACATAGCCTGTAACTCATATAACATTAAATCATTGTTGTTAAATTGTGGTGCACAGCTCCTAAATGATCAGTTATATGTTCCTTGAGTTTATGTTCCATTTTCCCCTACATATAGCACCCAACAATTACAAAACATTGATGCGACCAGTGCTACTGTATAGTACAGAAACTTTGACAGTAAAGACAGAGAAGTTGAGGAAGCTAGAGGTGATGGAGATAAAGTGTCTGAGATGTGTGGTAGGACACACACTGTCGGAGCGATGAAGAAATGAGGACATCAGAGCAGAAGCCAAAGTAGTTCCAGTTGCAGAAAAGATCAAAGAAAACAGATTACTGTGGTTTGGGCGCATGTGCAGAAAAGGAGAAAATGATTTCATAAAGGAGATTTGGGACAGACAGGAAGAGGGCAAGAGGAAATGAGGGCATACAGAAAATAGTTGGATCACTTGTTTGAGAAAAGGCCTTAGACAGTTAGACATGAGTGTCAAAGAAGGTAGGACAGCAGCACTTAATATAGAGAGAAGGAGACAGTTGGCATGACACCCCAACCTCATACAGAAAATAGAAAGATGGGGCTGATGATGATGAATTACATGTAGCCACACATACCACATTCATTGGTATATGTATCAAATGTAATACAATGTTGTACTGAGTGGATGAAGGTTGTCAATTCATCCCAATGCAAATGAAGCTATTCCATAGAGCAGTCTACTACTTACTGTGATCTGTAATGAGCAAGCTTGGATGCAACAAAGACCTAAGGCCAGATTCCAAGAGTTGCTCTCAGTTCAAGTCTGCCCTTATTCCAAAAGGCTTGCTCTCAGTGTGAGTGACTTATTTTGGTGTAAGGTCCATCTATAAAACGGCTCACATTTGGAGGGGGCAGATTCTAAAACACTGGCTCTCAGTCTACTCCCCATATAAGTGGTAACTTGCACTGAGAGCAAGTCTTTTGGAATCAGGCCTCTAGGTTAATAATCTTTCAATAAGATTGCACCTGCCTCTTAGCACTTATTCTTTCAGGAACTATGGCACATTCAAGAGTACACTATACTCAGAAAAAAATGAAACAGCATTTTATAGCTACTGATAAAGATTATTGTTTTCAAGATAATGGCTAATAACTGTAAAACACGTGTACAGCAACAATTCTACAAGATTTTATATGAATTACTTTTTAAGAAAAAATTTTATTGATTTAACATATTTACAATATATACAAAGAAAGGAAGCAATTCAACATTGCATAATGTTATACAATGCATTGAATCATCAAGGTAATCTTATATAATTAACACATTAAGAGTCTTGGTATTTCAATAGCAACGTCCCAAGGCTATGCCAACCACTAAAAAAGTCTTAGTATGATTTATAGATCTTATTCTGAGCACTTCCTTTACAGTTTTACATAGCACTGCTATTGAATTTAAAAATTCTTTGAACATAGGAACTTTCAATTTCCAGTTTTTTTCTAATAACTTCTCTAACAATTGCCAAAAGACTCCAAAATATTTTTTGTTGTTTGGCTTTTACGGATATAGGAAGCAGAACATTCATTAGTATTACTGATCAAGTTAAAGAGCAATTATCAGGCCAAAACCCCTTAAAAAACATAATTATCTCTTCCCAATATACATTCAGTGTTTCACAATCCATAAATGTGTCCAATAAGCTTTTACATCTTTACTTCATCCCTAACAAAATGAAGAAGTCCTTTTGCTAAAATTAGAGATTTTATAGGGAGTAGCAGACATTCTATGTATATATTTCCACATCAAAGCATTCCAGTATGAACCTGAAGAAGATTGACCAACTGAGTTAAGTAACAAAGTTTTATTCTAACAATCTACTGAGCCACTCGATCCACTACTATCTAAAACCTTCTAGAATTTTTCATCAAAATTATTATTAGTTATAATTAACTTATATAATTTGGACTGGCTTCCTTTGTACGTCAATTTACCTTCAGTGATAGCATTCATATATTCATATAATGAGGGAATAGTGTTCTGTTCCTCTTGACATGTATTATCTACAAATCCATTTAATTTCTTACTGATGGATAATATTAACTGGTTAACAGACACACTAATCTCCCATGCAGGACTAGCTTAGTCCTGTACAGAAGCGATCATTTAGGAGCAGGATGGCAGTGTGCCATGCATATTAATGAGGCACACTGCCCGAGCTCCTAGGCTTACATGGAGCGTGCAAGAGTGCAGGGGGCGTGTCTGAGAGCAGAGCTCTCTGAATAAACATGCCCCCGCAATGTAGAACAGAAGAAAGGGGTATGCAATGAGTGAGACCTCTCAAAGGTGACCGCATATCCCCACCAACAGTCCCCCTTGAGAACAATAGCAACAGCATATATAAATAAAATGAAGAAACCCTTGTATTTTTTTTTTAAATCTGATTAAAGCTAACTGTAGGTGCCCGGGTGTGCCCATCGCTTAGTTACGGTTAATGCAGCTTAAATGGCTGAAGAGGATAACAAGGAAGATATATGCAAATGAAACAGCATAGCAATAGTGGGCAGAGCATTTGCCTTACGAGCAGGCAGTCCCGGTTCGAGTCCCACTGCAGCAGATTCCATATTCCATGGCAAAGCACATTATGAGTAATATTTATGTTGCATAACTCACTAAATGACATAAATTTATGAACTGGAGTACTGCAGTAAATGCATGTGAGGCATCAGTGTCATAATGAATAAGGCAAAAGTAAGCAGGTGTAAGCACAAATAAACAGTAGTAAGCATATTTAAGCACTAGTAAGTGGGCTTAAGCCCATTTGCATGGTGGTAAGCAATACACACACTGGCTAAGCAATTCTAAAGCTAACACTGTGTAAGCAGATGTAAAGGCAGGTTAGCAGTTCTTACCGTCGCGCAAACCCACTTACATCTGCTCAAAAGTGCCTTAATCACTCTGTATCCAACGGGCCTTGTTCTGCCCATCAACAAAATAAACAGCCATGCAGCCCTTGAACCCAGGACCCTATACACCATAGTTCCATTAGTCTTCCACCAAGCCATCACAGAAGTACAGAAGAATGAGGTAGTAACAAACAAGTCCTCACCATAGTATAACCAACCTAAACCTGTGAAAGGAATCAGTATACAGTCATATGTACCATAACCCACTACATAACATAAAAATGTAAACTGGAGTACAGCAGTAAGCCCAGAAGTGAGGTGTAATTGTAATAGAGTGCTGAAGTCCCCAATAAAACACAAGGACCCCACAGAGTGTATGTACACATTAATCATGGCTACCAGGCATACATATAAGGTGTAATGAATAATAACACAATGCCAAAAAGGCATTATAATTAAAGTCTAATGTAAGCAATGCTAAGAATTGCACAGGCCAGCTTAGGAGGTGTGAGCAATGTGTTGATCAGCTAACTCATTGTGCCCAATGGTATACCCCTTTAAACAATGCCAACCCTAGGTAAGCAGGTTTGCCCATAGCTTTGCCTTTTCAAAACTGGCCAATCACGGAAAAGTGTGGGAAATTAGCCCTACCTAAACCCAAGAGGCGGGAATACATCTCATAACTGGTTCTAGCTTCCCCTTGCAGGCACTATGGCAGTAAGGGGAGATGGAGTGCACTTCCGGGCGCAGTGCTGGTGCATCCAGGAGTCCAAGGTCATGGCAGGACTTCTATTTAAAGACCATGCTCAGAGACTGCTGCAAGGCCAGTACCAGGGGTCCCAATATAAGGCAGAGGCCTGGGACCATCTCGCCCGCGACCTCACCAGTGCCACTGATATACCCCAAACTGGTGAGCAGGTCAGGCACCACTATGCCGAATTGAAGCAGCGAAAGGGGGACCTCTTGGAGGAGTGGCTCCAAGAGGCTAGAGCATCAGGGGATGTTCCAGACGTGTGTAAGTATCACCCCCAGTATGTGTGTAATAATTGCCAGCTCAGGTATATCATGGTTAGGTATGGCTAAGTATTTCTCTTATGTCCCCCACAGCTGCAGTGGAGTGGGCCTTGAACCAGGAAGCCCACATCAGCCGCCTGGTGAGGTTTCAATGTCCTGCAGGTCAGTAATACTCATGCATTTACTGTCATAGGATATAAAAATAAAAGTAGTAGTAAATGAATTGCTAGTATAAAACCTGTGTTGTTCAAGGCAAGTACTGCATACAGCAGAGAATATGGAAGTAAGAGTCTCCTATTGTCTGTAAGTCAATAAAAGTGTAATAGCCTGACAAAACAGGTCTAACTGCTGGACTGCATGTGTATATCCTGGTATCATATGGTAATGTAGATATGCAATCATGTAACAGTACTGTAGTATTAAGCACTGTTACCCACACTGCGCACCATAAACTGAATGTGTAGGAATGCCTGTATATCACAGGTGTAATCCCCAGAGGTCATTTAGTACAACTGAGTGACTCATAGACAGTAAACAGGGAAAATGCAGACAACAAACACCAAATAGCACATGCAACTGAGATGTGAACTGTAGTTTTTAGCACACACAGCCACGGTTCGAATCCTACCAGTGGTAGTAGTCTGCATACAGAATCATACCCCATAACTGTACAGATATGGCCAGAATGTCTAGTAAAGTGGCCCATATTTGTTGTCTTTCAACCTGTCCCCCTGGGAAATCAGTGGGATGATCCCAGACGTATAGGCAGCAAACAGGAAATACAACTGATTGACATGCAGGTATGAGAACAAAGCTGGCACACTAGCAACTCCCCAATACCTTATGTGACTAAGAAGTCATGTATGTCCCATTTACACCCCAACTTGTCAAGCTGTAATCAGAGTGTGTACAGTAACAGAGTGAGATGTATGTGCATAATAGTAATGTGGACTCTGGTACTGTGTGTGAGAACATTTAGGTAGTGCTAATAAACATTCCTCCCACAGGTCTGTCAGATACCAACACTGTGCCCAGAAATACAAGAATGATATGCAGTTGCGCTGAATAATGAGGTATCACACATCACTGTCACCCACACTGTCCAACAACTTATAACTGTCTAGGAAACTGTATATGAGTGTTGTAATACAAGGTCAGAATGCAAACGCACACGGGATTAATAAGACAGAAAGCAGATAGGAGATATACAGCAATAGCTATATAGCAGACACAACTGTGATGGACATTGTTTAAGTTGTAGCAGACACAGCCATGGTCTGAACCCTGTGAGTGGAATTAGACTGCATACAGATGCATACCCCACAAGTGTACAGATGAGGCCAGAATGTCCAGTGTATGTGCCCATATCTGCTACTTGTCCCCCTGTTCCCCTGGTAAGTATGTGGGATGATCCCAGATGTGTAGTCAGCAAACAGGGAATACAAGTGATTGTCAAACAGCATGAGAACACACCTGTCACTGTAGCAACCCCTGAAACTGTTAGGAGAGTAATATTGCAAGTATATCCTATCTACACTCCCATGCCATCAAGCTGTGACCAGAATGTGTACAGTAACAGAGTGAGATGTATGTGCATAATACTAATGTGTAATCTGGTACTTTGTGTGGCAACAGTCAGGTAGTGTTAACAAACATTGCTCCCACAGGTATGTTGGATATGAACACTGTGCTGAGAAATACAGGCCCTTATAACCTGTACTTGTACTGTTCACTTTGGTATTGTAGGGAATTGTGAGTGTTGCAGTTTCTCTGAATAATAAAGTATCATTGGTCACTGTCACCCACACTCTGCTACATAATATAACTGTGTAGGAAAGCATGTATATGTGTGTGACAGGTCACTAAAGGTGGAAGAGGGCAATATTCTAGATATGTCCAGGCATACCAGCATGTCATCAACACATGGCCAGAGTCTGTGCAGAAAGAGTTTGATAGCTATGTGCAAAACAGCAACCCAGAATCTGGGAGTATGTGTAAAAACAGTTAGTGTTAACAAACATTCCCTTCACAGGTATACGAGGTAAGAGGTGTATACTGCAGGTAAAACCGGTTCATGTGTAACGATGACAACAGCCATATCACTGTCCAAAGTAAGGCTATAGGGTAGTTTAGTAAGACTTGTAAGGTACAGATAACAGCACCGACTATGAAAGTAATGTGGACTACAGGAATATACTAGTTGTTAAGTGACATCCTTCTCCCCCCCACCATATCTCCAACAATAATCAACATACCCACCCAAACTGGTATGTCTTGACTCTGATAATGTCCAATTGTTTGATAAATATATAAATGGTTCCCATGCATGTGCTATTTTGAATTATTCCAACATTGGTAGCATGGTGACATCAATGTACCGGCATGCTGTTCGTATTACCACTGTGGTCCCATATTTGCATGTGTTCTGTTTGCTATGCAACTGTTCTGTATCTGGTGTCTGGGTTAATGGGAATATCTATACATGCTGTTATAGCTAACCCTGGAATGTGTTGACTATTATTAACCCATATATGATGATGAAATCTAAACACTATAGCACACTTGGGAAGGCCGGTCCCAGCGAACCCACCTGTCCCACCTCAGTTGGCCATGGCACCAGGCACTAGCATGTCTGGGGCCCAACCCCGGACCTTCCTGTACGTTGATCTTGCACCAACTTCGGGTGGAACCACCTCAGGGGATGGTGTTCGCCCCCCAGGAGTGGGTGCGAACAGGCACCTGTCACCCATCGTCAAGTAGGGGTTGTGGTGCGTAGAGCGATCAACGAGCAGTTTGGTGATCTTCTACACCAGCTCAAGGGCTGTGTGTCGTGATTAGAGAGTCAGCCTGGTTTTGTGACTCAGCCCCAGCACAGCTACCTTTGGGGCTGTGAAGGTGCAGTGATGACTGCCCATGGGTGGGGACCTCAGTCCCACTGTTACCACTAGGGGGCTTGTGGGCTTCCGATATCCCATCACCCCTCCCCATCAAGGTGTATACCCCCCACATGTGTCATATACTGCCCCTGTATGCGTCTTGTTTGTCTTGTCTGTTATCCTACCCAACCTACCTCCCCAAATATACCTACTACCCTTCCCCAACATCCCACTCTCACCTGAAAAAAAGAAAAAAAGGGCAATCTGTTCCCACAAAAAAAATCTTGCCCTATACATAGCTGTCCATTTTGCACACATGTCCACTGGACACATGTAATCCAGTCTAACTGGCATCACAACTTATTATTGTTGTCCTCACCCCTCTTCCAGGGGGTTGAGTGTTCAAATCTACCTCCAAATTCAGTGTATATGCACAGCTGTTGCTGTAGAAGAAATGGGCAGCTATGGACCTTCCCTACACTCTTCCTTCACATCACTAGCTATTTCTTTACTGTCTTTCCCTCTTGGTGCTCTTTTTTCACCACTTTCCTATCAACCCTTTTTTATTTTCTTTTAAAGAAAGTAGCATGGGGGTAAGTAGGATTAAGCACTTTTAAGAAGCAGTAAGTGGGTCTAAGCCTGTTTGCGCAGGACTAAGCAATGCCTATACTGGTTAAGCAATTTAGAAGCTAACTGGGTATACAAAACTAACTGAAAGTTAGCAATGCTTACCTTGGTGCAAACCCACTTACAACTGCTTTAAAATGCCTTAATCACTCTGTATCAAATGGCCCGTGTTCTTCCCAGCAACAAAATAATCAGCTTCTACAAGGCTCAAACCCAGGATGTTTTTCTTGTGGTCATTGTAGTACTTGCATACACGTATCTCAAACTAAGGAATTTACTAGCTGTAACACATCCAAAATTTATGAAATAAGATGTTTTGGAAATTGCAGCAGTGATTGGATTGTTTATTTGGCCACTTGTTTTTGTTCTTCATTTTATGTTGGACAAGCATCCAAACCTTTCAGATATAGAATCAGTGAACATTTAAGTGAAATAAGAAATAAAAGGGTTTCTAATGCCCTCTACAAACATACTCTAACACATAAAACTGCTAAATTCACCTTTACCATAATAGACAAAACTCATAAGAATAAGTTATCTAAACCTGCATGGCACAATTTAGCAACTCAAAAAGAATCTGCTTGGATTATTAGGTTAAGTGCTCTATTTAAACCAGGCTTGAATGAGTTAAGTTAGTTCTGGTTTGAACTAATTGATGGATTATTTCAATTAAGTGATTAGGTTTTTGAAATATATATAAGCAGCTGTAAGGGTTTGCCCTAATGAATGTTTTTGATGCACTGAAGAAGGCTATAACTTTTTAGCCAAAACCGGTTTGCTTTTATTGTATTCATGGGATTTGCCACAATAAATTTCTATAATATTTTTTAATCTTTCCCTTGTGCTGGATATTTTTTGGATTCAACATTACATTGGTTTGATCTGTGCACTTTGTCTTCCCTGCGTATTTTTGGTTTGGTCTGCTGAGATACTGTTCATATGGTGGAGATGCTTGGGATGGATGGTATTCTAATTAATGGCTCTGCAACCCTTTTTTGCTTCCTAAATAAAGATAGACGTTTTTGTCTTTACAAATAATCTATGGCTTTGGACCAGTCTATCTTATTCATTGACCAGGATATATGTTTTATGAGTGGATTTCACTTTCTACACCTTTCATAAACTGTCTCAGTTCACTGCATACTGTTGGGTCTTGCCCTTAAGGAGTGTTTGGCGTTTGGCATTTAGTCCTGCTTTCTACGGATACTTTTCATTTTGAAACAGTCTCTTGCATGGACTTGGGGCTTAAAACACAGGATTTACATCAACAAGTTCGGTAAGGTGAGACCAATGACTTTTGGGCATTCATATTTGTTATTTACAATCTACTGAATGGGCTTGTTTATCAATGCACATTTGGCGCTTCATATTTGGAGTTTTGGCGTCACAACTATTGATATAGTTTTCTTGAAACACTTTGGTATACAAATCTGGCGCTCAAAAGAGGGGCTAATTTTGCTAATGTCTTCAATAATGTGAGATTGTTGACTGTTGGGACGCTGTTATAAATCTCTAATGGATTAAGTGGAAATCTTCGGGTTTTTGGCTATCTGCAGGGACGCCATCTTTATTTTTCAACTGAGGAATTACGAACGAAACATCTAACTTTCGCATAACTGTTTTTCAACAAACATTGTTTGTTGAATTTGAAGGTTGTGACTTTTCTTTATTGATTGGATCTATCTGTGGCTCAATGTAGCAGCTTGGACATATGGTACGATGTCATGTTATATTACGATTTTTCTAATAACCGGATACCTTTATTGAAGAACTGGGACATCGGAACTGTTTACACATCATATTTTGGACTTCTTTTGATGTAACTTTTTGAAACATCTACTACTGTAACTTTATTATAATTTTAGGATTATTATATTTAGATGTATCCTGGTTGTTTGGTATACTAGGACGATTTACAAACAGATATTATGTTTACTTATGATATATGTATGAACAGAGTGGGCAGTCTGTTGTCTATATGTGAATTACTTTAGATTATAACTCTGCTTTTACAATGCAGATTTTTATTATCAGCTGTTGCTTTATGGCTTTATTGAGGTCCTAAAATATACAGATATATTGGGACATATTGGGATATGAACCAACTTACACCCAAATTATTTAACTCTATCATACACTTGTTGTATGTTTTGAATATGCGCTTTACATGATCTTTACAGTGTGTTTAAACTGGGAATTAACAAGACATTACAGTTTTAGAAGTTTGGGTCACATGGTTTGTTGGCCTCAATTACCTCTGTTTTGAGAACTATTTATGGTTTTTGCTCATTTTTTTGGATGCCTTTTATTGACCCAAAATTTAAACCATTTTCAGTCCTATAAGGACGCAGTTACATCATATATGTTTATGGGCATTAGTTCAACATACTATCAGTAATGCCTAGTCAGGCATAAGGATCTTGTTGTGTTATAAAGGTGTCAGAGACGAAGTCAGTCACCTTCTATCCACCAGTATAGGTTCTTATAATTAAAGAACTTTATTGTGAACTAATATTAGGTGGAACTGTTTATGGTGCTTTTATGCACTAACAGTCAATAGTAGTGAGTGGCAGAGACGTAGGTCAGCCATTACTAATTTTCATGGTGGTTAATTCTTTATATTTTGGGTCTGAAAGACATCAACATTTAATGGTATTTGATATACTTGGAATTTTCCTTAGATAAGGGGCTCATTGGGACCAACATCCAGTGACTTATAACAGAGGTTTATATAACCGGTTTTGGATCATGTTCTGCTTACTATTAGAGTTTAATTTGGGTGCTAGTTTTGTTCTTTTCCATGGTTGAATAGTTATTCTTTTTGGGTCAGATCTATTTCAATATTTTGATTTATAATTGATGGTGGAATAACTGAATTGATTCAACTACTGATATATTTTTAGTATTTACTAAACATCATGGACCTCACTAAGCTACTACAGGGTTTATCAGATGACAGAGATAATTTAGAGATTTTTGGTTTTAAACCATCTAATTTCACTAACACTGTTGCAGATAAGGATAACACACAACATCTTTGTGGTCTATTATTTCAAAAGTTGACCAAAAATATGAGGACACTTAGGGCCAATATTTGGCACCTCAAATTATTTAAAGCTTACAAGCTTAAGGACATCACACCATGAGGTTTACGAGTCAGGATTCAACCCCTGGTGGAACAGATAGATGACCAACTTTCTCAGGATTGGGCCTTAGCACAACATAAAACATCCATGCTTTTTGTAGATATCCTAATTGCATATTATGAAAGGATGATTGATAAATGCATAGGGGAGGTTACTATTAGTTGTGAACAGGCCAAAATATATGAGACAGAAACCTTTTTCAATAGCTATTTAAGCAACTTGGCTAAAGATCTATCAATATTGGAGGAACAGCTAGTTATGAAGAAAACCCAAAAATTCCAAAGAGACATTACAGATTATGAAAAGGGGAAACCATTTGTTACTCAAAAAAGTGTACGATTTTCAGATTCTGGTTTCAAAACAACCAATCGAAAGAAAAGACCCAGATCAATACTTAGAAAATTAGTACAGACTTATAGTGGCACCTCTGAGGAGGATTCATCCTCTGCCACTGATCTAGACTCCCTTTCTACCCAATAATCTCCAGTGGCTAAAAGGAAACCTCATGTAGACCCTTTAGGCATAAAAAACGTAGGGGGGGCAGGAAACATAGGAAAAACACACAGTATTTAACAACTGTTGGAGAAGATTGTATCTCAGTGAATAATGTACATAGCAATCTCTTCATACCAGTTTGTCTGATGTACAAATTAAACTATTGAATAACGGTTGCAATTTTGTGCCAACCTTTGTGGTACCTGAACATACTTTGGTTAATGAACTTAATGATTTTTGTAGACTACTTAATTTGAAAATATTTTTTCAGATACACAAAATACTCAAGGATCTACTGGTTTCCATTTTGAAAATCTAATTCTGAGCCCCCACTGGATAAGCATGTTGCAGTTTTCAGGGAGTGTGTGTTAAAAGAACTTCACTTTTCTCATGAACACCAGTTGGTTAGATACAATTTGTCTAAAGCAGAACAACAAGCATTACAGGACCTTAGCAA
The DNA here is from genome assembly GCF_019279795.1 of Protopterus annectens. Lineage (NCBI taxonomy): Eukaryota > Metazoa > Chordata > Ceratodontiformes > Protopteridae > Protopterus > Protopterus annectens. The sequence continues at coordinate 500,818,339 of NC_056733.1, forward strand.
TAACCATGACCTAGTTATTTTGCCGGCAGATAAGGGAGGTGGCATTGTGGTTATGGATTGGAACATGTACCAGGCAGAGGCTGAAAAACAACTGTCTGATCCCCGATTCTATATACACATGGTAGTTGATCCAACTCCGAATTTTTCGAAAATGAAATTGATTCCTTCCTAGATCTAGCAACAGAGGAAGGCATAAGTAGTCAGAATGTTTGTAGACAACTGAAGGTTTCAGATCCTGTGCCCCAGTATTTATACCTACTACCAAAGATACATAAACATCCTACTAACCCTCCAGGACGACCAATAGTATCTGGTAGGGGATCATTAACTGAACTTTTATCTGCCTTCCTCACAGAATATTTGCAACCTTTGCTACCCGTGGTTAGGTCTAGATTGAAGGACACTACACAATTTCTTAATATTATTCAGGACACACAACTGGAATCAGCTTGGTATCTATGTACACTAGATGTAACCTCCCTACACACTGGTATACCACACTGGTCAGGTCTACAGGCTATTCAGTTCTGGCTTGACAAATCACAACTATACACTCCTGGGTTCAACACACTCCTTATATGTTTAACTGAACATGTGTTGTCAAAAATGTTTTTTATTTGCATGGGAAATCATACCGGCAAGTTCACGGTATGGTCATGGGAGCATCTTTTGCTCCCATTTATGCTGACCTGTTTATGTTATTTTTGGAGGAACAGTTAATATATGATGACAATCACAATATATTTTTGGACCAGCTTGATATTTGGAGACAATATTTGGACGATTGTTGGATGGTGTGGTGAGGGGATTAGCAATATATCCATGAATTTATACAATACCTTAATGACAATAAGTGGGGTATTCAGTTTACATTGCACATTGAATGTCAACAAATAACATTTTTGGATGTCATCATAACCAGACAGGAGGATCATACACTGGAATCACAAGTATACAGAAAATTTCCAGAATTTAACACCTTGTTACATGCCTCCAGCTATCATCCTCGCCACATCATCAACAACGTTCCTAAGTCTCAATATCTATGCATTAAACGTATTTGTTCCTCTGAACAAACTCTTAAAGCCTGCCAAGATGATTTAACTAACAGGCTACTTACCAGAGGATATCATCAGGATCCTATCTTTCGAACATTACATCAGGTTGATCGAATAGACAGGTGCCAACTATTACAATACAAGGATAGAACTATCCGGGCTGAAAATCATACACCACAACCAATCAGGTTAGTTACTACTTTTGGGACCAATACCAATAGATTTAAAAATATTATAAATAACCATTGGAATATTTTGTTAGCCCAGGACAAACTGAGTGAATTGCTCAACCCCAGATGTCTATTTTCCTATCGTAGAGGTAGAACTATCAACTCATATTTAACTCATTATAAACATTACAGTCCACCTATCAGCCAACAATTTATTTATTTTATTTATTTATTAGCAGTTGGTTTACCAGGATAGTCCATTAGATTAAGCATTTATATAATATATTTGTGGAAATAATAGAATAAAATAATTATAAGTGAAGAACAGGCTAGGATAATACCTTTGGAGATATACTATCAGGATGTGTTTCTTGTGGTCATTGTAGTGCTTGCACATACATATTTCAAACTAAGGAATTTACTAGCTGTAACACATCCAAAATTTATGAAATAAGATGTTTTGGAAATTGCAGCAGTGATTGGATTGTTTATTTGGCCACTTGTTTTTGTTCTTCATTTTATGTTGGACAAACTTCCAGACCTTTCAGACATAGAATCAGTGAACATTTAAGTGAAATAAGAAATAAAAGGGTTTCTAATGCCCTCTACAAACATACTCTAACACATAAAACTGCTAAATTCACCTTTACCATAATAGACAAAATTCATAAGAATAAGTTATGTAAAGCTGCATGGCACAATTTACTAAATCAAAAAGAATCTGCTTGGATTATTAGGTTAGGTGCTCTATTTAAGCCAGGCTTGAATGACTTAAGTTAGTTCTGGTTTGAACTAATTGATGGATTATTTCAATTAAGTGATTAGGTTTTTGAAATATATATAAGCAGCTGTAAGGGTTTGCCCTAATGAATGTTTTTTGATGCACTGAATAAGGCTATAACTTTTTAGCCAAAACTGGTTTGCTTTTATTGTATTCATGTGATTTGCCACATTAAATTTCTAAAATATTTTTTCATCTTTCCCTTGGGCTGGATATTTTTTGGGTTCAAACCCAGGACACCATAGACAAAGTGATTTACCACTAAGCCATGCCAGATATACATAACTCTGATGTTTTCAAAAACGTATCATCCACCCAGTCCTTAAACAGTACAGAGAATGTATTCCAACATTTAGATGTATGTGTGTGTGTGTGTGTGTGTGTGTGTGTGTGTGTGTGTGTGTGTGTGTGTGTAAATATATTAATAACTAAACAGATACAACAAATCTATATATGTAGATATATATATATATATATATATATATATATGTAGATATATATATATATATATATATATATATAAATATGAACATATATACATGCAAATGCCTATATCAACACATATATATGTCTACACCTATATGTCTACATATACACAGCAAGTAACATATATGTAAGCAGATATATATCTATGTAGGTATATACGGACATAGTTATATATATGTAAGCAGATATATATATATCCATATAGGTATATATGGACATACATGTGTAGATATCAATGGGAGATTAAGTAATCATATATGTCCACATGCACCGTTAATGGGGTTGAGAGGCCCCAAACAATGTACGAATAGGTATACCCACCCCCCCACAGCCAAACACGTCCGCCCTGCAGTACACTACCAAGTGTTTCAGATCCTATAACCAGGTCCTAACATGACATGGCCACAAGATGTTAACAGTACTACATCCCACCTCTATGATGTCAGGCTGGTATTGGAAACATATCATGCAGTACAGTCTGGCTCCCATAGGAAATGTAAATTGTGGAAGCTATCAACATCCCAGGATACATACACACAGACACATATATGCAGATACAGATATACACACACACACACACACACACACATATATATATATATATATATATATATATATATATATATATATATATAAATATATATATATATACATGTGACTACACATACATACGCAGAGATATGTACAGTAAGATATGTATGTAGTAGGTGCACACAATATGGAACAGCCACTATGCCTACACCACCCTAAAAACTGGACACTGGATGAACCCCCACACAAATGACATTTGTTGCCTGCAACATATACCCACAGAGAGGTCATAGGATAAAATACCACCCACAGGTTTGCAGAAATAGAAAACCTTTATCTGTGTACTATTACAGATATATATGCCACGTCATATTGTTGTTCAGACACTGACATCCATATAAACAGAGTAATGCAACTATGAAACAGTTATACTAATACAGTAGTCTGGATAGGTCCACAACTGTTGCTGTCCAGGCCAAGCCCCTCAAATCGTACAATAGTAAAGACAGACTGGGCCAAAGGATACCACACAATCAACAGTAAGTAATGCAAGTGTATAGGTCAGCAGCCTCAATCTACACTCTGTACACAATCACTAGGTGGTAAAGACTTCAGTTGACCAAATGGGATGTAACTGTTACATAACAAGGCATAACTGACACCATCACAGGCACACTGACAAACAGAACAGTCTGTATGGCAGGAGGCATAATATTACAGTATATGGACTACCTGTTCAACACCATCCTCATATGTGCCACTCACACACTAACCCTACATATACTGGGCCGCTACACAGTGTGATCTGATGCCTGTCTGTGGTATGGGACATGTGTGCATGTATGGCCCTACAATCATGTAAGCCAATACGGTAACATACAGTGGAGCAGCATGTAACATCAGATAGGACGGGACCTAGGATGATGACATCTACCACAGTCTGTACACAGGCCAAAGTACATATTAACAATACACACACTGTCGACATTCATCATAATTACACAGACCTCAGTACTGTACAGACAAGCAGAGAATGTCTAGGTTATGTCATCAAATATAACCCCTACTGTACATAACGTGTAGCAGTCTCATATCTCACTGGCTTGTTATCAGATATAATGATACTAATTATGGTGTACAGCACATATGCACCTCTTAATGGATGACATATGTACAAAGGTTCACAGAGTTGTGGCTGGAAGCACATACACAGGGCCAATATTGACATGTTGCTGTGATAACCTCATACATTTACTGTTGTAACAGGGTTTGTCACAACATATGTCCTATGAGGGACATGAAGTCAACAACTGTCACGGCTTTCACCATCTACAGACTGCAATCCTCATGCTACCTTCTACAGTTCACAGACAGATGCTCTGTGGGTAACACATGACACAATAGGCACCACACACTGCCCAGTCTGCAGATGACCATACAGATGGGGAGTCCTCATAAGCATAGAACTTACACGGCAGGTATTAAAACATGTAGGACAGCCATATCCACACACACCCTGTTAAACCAACATTACTCCGAATGCAGTATAGCAACACTTACAGTCTGTAGTCAGGCCAGGCACATCCCCCTCCTGTGTGTTGGCCTGTTTCCACAGTGTATGTTGTCAGAGATAAATCCCCAATTCATCTGAGATGCTGTTTGCCAAACAACAGATTGAGTTCCTCCTCACAGTGAATGAAAAGACCCAACACCAACATGATGTTCCTAGATATATAAGTGTGTTTCAATGCAATTGGCTATGGGAATGTTACCACAGCTATTCCACATGCAATCAGCTAGGGGAGGGCTGCAAATCATGCAGAGGCCATCAGCTGATCACGAGCATCACTTAAAATACACATGCTGCTGCCTAATCAAAGCAGGTGTAGGTCTCTACATCCACCAGTGAGGGAGTGAGAGAGGCAGACAGAGGCAAAGACAAGTCAGGGAGGGGTGGGGAATAAAACTTAAGCATGTTCATGTCACATACCTACCAGCACAGGGTATCAAACCCCTGACGACTATGTAGTGCTATCACAGTTCTATTCAGTTACTGGATGCGCTACATAGGTTACTGGTTGTGGAGCCCTCAAAACATATATGTGATGGTGAGTGACATCTGTAACAGGGATATGGTAGCTATACGGTAGGTGCAGTACACGTGCCTGTTTACATGAACAGGTGCCAGTGTCAACACAGTCACACTCTCACAGGGACGCACACACACTGACACATGTGGCAGAGCCAGGACTACAACCCATCACTAGTGAGATTGCCACAACACATTACTGTGCAGATATCACATGCATCATATGGGTCATACGGAGGTTATATGGGCAAAGGGTATGGGGAGGTGTCTGACATCAGACAGCATGCTTCAGTATGCCAATGAGGGTTGTAGTGAGTGTGGATGTGATCATACGCATCATACAATACACACACACAAACACACAGGGTGCCAGTACTGACATGCATGGGTGCATTTCTGCAAGGGTGTGTGATGGTCAACTGTGCCAGATGGTTAAACAAGGCTAGTTGATGGGTATACCTTGGCATCAGGCCACATGACAATGGACTGCACTGTGGCTCAGTGCTGTAGTTTCTGTATTTGCCCACAGAGGTGGGTATTGTATCCGCCATCCAGTCACCTTGGTGACTATTACGTGTGGCCAATGCTGTGCATAGCTTGCCATGTATGTGTTCCTTAGTCCATAACATGGATAGTGTCTGGGATGTGCACACCTCCCACATGCATGTACAGTGACATGTGGAGCTGTACCTGGGGTGTCTGGCCCATGCTGTGTACAGAGGTTATCAGCAGATGTGCCAGTCTTGGCCACCTGAGGCCAAAACTGGTAATGGAGAGCAGGTTTACCCTGCACCTACATTGATAGCATGCTAATGGCATTCCCTGGTGTCAATGGCATCTGTCCATACAGAGCATGTTTTCAGACATGTAGTCCTTTGTGGGTCACATCTGATGGCACCACAGGTGTTGCAGGTGTACAGTGGGGATCATGGGGAAGGTGCACTGTCTGCATGCACATGCCTATTGGACAGATGGACAGGGTACGAAAAAGCCAAGGGATAACGTCTCCAGCAAGCATACAATACAGCTGCAATTCTCTCGCTGACCAAATTCAATGTTAAATTAATTGTATTAATGTTTTAGGTGTTTATGATTTTCAGAACTATTTTTGACAAGATTTTTATTATTAATATCATTATAGTTTTGGAAAATTGATTATTATGTCGTTTTTGAGGTTGCTTGTATTGGACCCTGGTGACAGTCAATAACAAACAGTTATTTTCATTTTGACTTGACTGTTTAAATAAAATATAATTTATATGTATTTAAACATATTATAGTTAGATATATACATAGAAAAATAGATTTATTTATTTATTAAAACATTTAGTTGTGTCTTAAATTGGGTAGTTTAAACTATAAATAAAAGCACTGCATATGAAAAATGGCAGTGGTGCTTTTAGTTCGGTTTGGTTAGTACAACGACAACCGATTTGGAAGCATAATAACAACATTAATATATTTAGTTTTTTATTTTTATGAGTTTCTTATTGTCATATTTTTAATGGTCATTGGGTAGTCTAAATATATATATTGATAATAGGTGCACGAGAGGGTTGTAGGTTTCGTGTATCTTACAGTTTTAAAGTTATGTTTTTAAAAAAACTAAGACGAGGTAAAAGAGCAAGTTGACTTTTTAAACACAATGTTTTTAAGCAATTTAGAAGGTTAGTATGGTATTAAATTAAATTGAATTAAATTGGTTGCCTGCTAATTGGTTTATTGTTACCCTATTTAATGGGGAAGTTGTAACAAATTAATGTTTTATTTTCGTCTGAGGAAGGAGGGATACGAATCCCTCCGAAAGTGCTTGTTTATAATAAAAGTTCTAACGTTACACTTCTGAACCATCGTTGCTTCATCTTAATTTAACATTGAATTTGGTCAGCGAGAGAATTGCAGCTGTATTGTATGCTTGCTGGAGACGTTATCCCTTGGCTTTTTCATTTTCATTAGTTTGTGTGGTTTTTTTGGATTCACAGATGGACAGGGTGCCATGCCCTCTGTAGCCCACTGCAATCACTCCATAGTTACCATCGGTGACTAATATGCAGTGTACTACCCACATATTGGCTGTTGCCTAGGCAAGTGTGTGTGTGTGTGTGTGTGTGTGTGTGTGTGTGTGTGTGTGTGTGTGTATGTGTGTGTGTGTATGAGACATGGGTTGAGAGTGTGTTCTGGGTAATACTGGGGTTGCTAACTGTGATTTCCTGGCCTTGATGTCACATGTATGGGTATGGATTTGCACCCCAGCCTCTCAGCTATTTCACATCTGTTATCCCTGTACGGCGGACATTGTGATATATACTAGGGCCACCATATAAGAAATTTGCAATCACACACACACACACACACACACACACACACCTGTCATGTCTGAGATTAGAACCCCTACCTAACTAGTTTATTACACTACAGCACTGTGCAGTTGTAGTATGCACCACAGAGATTACTGGAGTACTCCTTTCCCCAAGAGTGTATATCACATTGGATGACATCAGCAGGTATGCCAAAGTAGGGCATTCAAATTGTAGTAAGTGTGGCTTGGCTAAAATGCATTGCTCCCTACACAGACAGTGACATACACACAAAACATCCACAACTGACATGTGTGGGTATAAAACCTCTAACAGAGGTCTATATCACACAACAGCATGGACCTGTAATAGGATGCACCACAGGGATGACTGGGGAGTTTCTTCCCCAAAGGTGTATGTCACATTGGATGACATCAGCCGGATTGTCAAAGTAGGGTATTCAAATTGTAGTGGGTGTGGCTAGGCTAAAATACATTGCTCCCTACACAGAAAGTGACACACACACAAAACATCCACAACCGACATGTGTGGGTATAGAACCCCTAACAGAGGTTTATATCACACAACAGCATGGAGCTGTAATAGGATGCACCATGGGGATTACTGGAGAACTCCTTCCCCAAAGGTGTATGTCACATTGGATGACATCAGCAGGATTGCCAAAGTAGGGCATTCTAATTGTATGAAGTGTGACTACCCTAAAAAGCATTGCACCCTACACAGACAGAGTCAGACAGACACACACACACACACACACACTTTTCAAGTCTGGGATTAGAACTCCTACCTAACTAATTTATCATACTACAGCAGTACACAGTTATAGAATGCACTATGAAGATTACTGGTTTGCAACATTCCCAGAGGTATATTTCTAGGTGGATGACCTCAGCAGCCTTACCACAGAAGAGCATTTCAATTGTATGGAGTGTGACTACCCTAGAAAGCATTGTTCTCTACACGGACAGAGACGGACACACACAAATACACAGTTGCCAAGGCTGGGCTTAGCTACCTAACTATTTTATCACACTACAGCTGTATGCAGTTATGGCACATGCTACGGAGATTACTGGGCTACAACCTTCCCAGAGATGTATTTTTAGGTGGATGACATCAGCAACCTTACCAAAGTAAAGCATTTCAATTGTAGGGAGTGTCATCATCATCCCCCTTTTTTCCCATTTACATGGGGTCGGGGTATCGTATTAACTGTCGCCAACTCTCTCGATTCAGTGCCACTCTCCTGCCTTCTTCAACACTCATGCCTGACTGTCACAGATCTTCTTTCACACAATCCTCATACCTTCTTCCTGTCTGTCCCAAATCTCCCTCACCAGATTGTCTTCTGCTTTTCTACACATGTGCCCATACCATCGTAATCTGTTCTGTTTGATCTTTTCTGCAACTGGAGCTACTTTGGCTTCTGCTCTTATGTCCTCATTTCTTCGCCTGTCCCGCAGTGTGCATCCTACCACCTTTCTCAGGCACTTAATTTCCATCACCTCTAGATTCTTCAACTGTTCTGCCTTTACTGCCCAGGTTTCTGTACCATACAGTAGTACTGGTCACACCACTGTCTTGTACACCTTACATTTCAGCTTCTTTGGCATTCTTCTATCATAGACTACACCTGATACTCTATGCCAGTTGGCTGCAGCCCCTCTGATTCTAGCTTTGACCTCTTCATTCAGACTACCCTTCTCCTCAACCACCCCTCCCAGATACTTGAAGCTGTTTACCTGTTCCACTATCTTCCCATCTATCTCTATTCTCAGCTTCTTCTGATTTCCCCAATCTGCTGCCATTACCACTGTCTTATCTGTGCTTAGTTTCATCCCATGTGCCTTCAGATTTGCATTCCATTCTCCTATCCTTTGCTGAAGTTCTAGGTCAGAGTCTGCCTGTACTGCCACATCGTCTGCATACAGCAGCTTTGTTGCTCTGACACCTCCAACCTGTTTGCTGATGTAGTCCATTACCAGTATGAACAGCAGTGGGCTCAGAGCTGAACCATGGTATACACCCACTGCCACTGGGAACCCCTCAGTGAGGCCAAACACCTCAGGGAGTAGGGAGTGTGACTACCCTAAAAGCATTACCCTCTACACAGACAGAGACACACACACACACACAGTTGCCATGTCTGGGATTTGAACTCCTACCTAACTAGTTTATCACACTACAGCAGTACACAGTTATGGGATGTGCCACAGAGATTACTAGGCTGCAATTTTCCCAAAGGTGTATTTCACAGTGGATGACCTCAACAGGCTTGTCATAGTAGGGCTATGGGGAGGGCAGTGTGCATGCATGGGCCATAACCCATTCATCTAGAGGTTGACATGCCACATGCGGGCACACACAGGGTCATATTTTACAGGTACATGTATACAGCTGCAAGATGACTACTTCCTTGTACAATCATGTTGCACAGCTAGCATGTGCACCATATAGTCCGTAATGCTGACAGATACTGGTGGCTAGTATCTGCAGTGAGTGACATCTGCACCTCATGTGGTTGGAGCCCATTGGCTGTGTGCTAGGTGGGACATGCCTGGATGGCTCCTTGTCACAGTCACCCTCTTACCCTCTTACACACTTCTATGTATGTCTACCTTTGGCTTATTATAGGGTGTTGTCCTTACATATATGTCTGTATTCCTATCTGATGTGTGTGCAAGGCATGAGTGGTGCATACTGATGAGTGTCTGCACTAACAACTGCGACTGCCAGATATGTCTGGTCCACTGGTGTTTGCAGACATGGCCTTCATGTGTTTAAGAGTGTGTGAGCATGTCCAGTATGACCTTTCAGTATGTTGTTGACTGACATTGCCTTCATTTCTCTAAGTGTGTGAGCATGCCCAGTATGCCCATCTGTATTTAGAGTGTGGATCGAGTCCAGGTAGTTTGTACTGCAGTGCTGACCTTTGTGTTGTACACCGACAGGTAGCTTGTTGCTTCTGCAGGATATCCATCGAGCATTTGGTATTGACTGTTACTACATTTCTGCATATAATGGGAGGGGCACACCTGACTATTTCTATATTTTTACGCAGGACTGGGGGGCACGCCTGACTGTTACTACATTTCTATGTAGGATGGGGGGGCACACCTGACTATTTCTACATTTCTACACAGGATTGGGGGCACACCTGACAGTTATTACAGTGCTATGTAGGATGGGGGAGGCACACCTGTCTATTTCAACTTTCTACACAGGATTGGCGAGGCACACCTGACTGTTATTATGTTACTAAGTAGGGTGGGGGCACACCTGTCTATTTTTACATTTTTACACAGTATTGGGGGCACACCTGACTGTTCTTTCTGCATAGGATGGGGGCACACCTGACACTTGTACACATTTGCTAAGACTGCACTGGTATGCCGGGTACTCCATTTCATTCTGTTGTCTTACCTATCATGCTGACTAGAGGCATACCAGTGTACTACAGATCTTAGCTTTTATTTACTTACATATTAGTTTTTGACTTCCTACTCTTCAGAACTGACATCCCACTGCCTGACCTGCTGTAGTCTGTCTGTGTAGGCCTGGGGGGGTGTTACCCATAGGCCTCATTCAGAGGCCATAGCACAGCCTTTGTTTGTGTTTGTCTACTCCTGTCCTGCTGGCTGTGACTGTTGTTGGGTATATGAATGCCCCTGACTGGCATGTGTGAGTCACTTACCTTGTGGGTGTCCCAGTATTGAGGGTGGTGCTGCAAGGCTGCCTATGTCAGATGCACATAGTACACTCCCTACACATGGTTAAGCACAGGTAGTGTAATGTTTGGCATCCCTTTTACTGTGTGTGAGAGCCAGAGAGAGGTGTTATTCCCTGGCTCCCTCCTGTGTCAGTGTTTGTGTTATGCATTGCCTGTTTGCCAAGGCCAGGGCATACTGGGCACGCCTCCAACTGCCTACTGGGGCAGCTCAGGTTGATCCTCCGAGGAGTCACTCTGTATCTGTGCAGGCCTTGGCAATGGTGGGGGGGAGGGCTGTGTGGCCCTGCCCTGTGCTCTTCCTGCTGCAGCTGTTTCCACAGGATCATATTGTGTAGCATGGCACATACAAGGACAATTTGGGTACATGTAGCTGGTAAGTACTGCAAGGCTCCACCGGATGTGTCCAGGCACCAAAACCATGACTTGAGCATCCCAAACACATGCTCTGCTATAATTCTGGTTTGTGCATGTGCCCCAATATGGAGTTCTTGTTCAGGTGTGTGTGCATTTCTGATGGGTGTCATCAGCCACAGCTCCAGTGCATATCCAGCATCCCCCACTAGGTGACCATCAGGGATGTCCTCACTGGCAAATCTCTGGTACAGCTGCGTCAGATACCAGATGTGGGAATCGTAATAGCTTCCAGGGCAGCAAGCATACACATTCATTATTATGCCCTAGGCATCACACACAACCTGGCAGTTGATGGAGGGGAAGCCCTTGCAGTTGATGAAGACCCTACCCCACTCACTGCATGGTGCTTTGATGCATATGTGCATGCAGTCTATAACACCCACTACCTCAGGGTATTCTGCTATTTGGTGGATTAGTTGCATATTGCTGGCCAATGCCTCATGGGTTTTGGGGAAATATACGTGCTCACTGACATGTGCTGATATGGCATCCAGGAACTGGTGGAGTACCCTCGATGCTGATGCCTGTGAAATCCCCATCATATCCCCAGTTGGGCTTTGGAAGGTACCTGTAGCTAGTATGCATTGGCCTACACATACCTTGGTATCCACTGGGATGGGTTCCCCTCTGTTAGCTCTGTGTGTCAGGCGTGGCCATTACAGCTCAACAATTTGCTGTAGGAGGTCCCTGTCCACCCTATAGTGCTCCACTATCTCCAGCTCATGTAGCCCCTGGTAGGTTATGCTGGGTCTGTACACTCTTCTCCGTCTCCTCACTGTGGGTTGGTCAAGAGCATTCACATCCTCACCACCCTCAGCCTCTTCCACAAGTTGTTGTATGATAGCTATTGCAGCCCCTATCATTTTGCTATTGTGAGTGTTAAAAGTTCCTCCCTTGTTTACACTGGTGGTGTAGAGTGTGTGAAAAACCAGAGGGGAAGGTGTTTGCATAGTTTATAGTAGTGTTCTGGGCTGGGGTGGTCTGCTGCCTGTGTAATTGCCTTACTCTGATGCATTTCACCTGCCAGCTATGCTAGTTCTCCTTGATTACCTTCCTACTGCTGTTTTCCCTTCCCATTGCCTTCTTGTTTAATCCCGGGGGTGCACCACAAAAACAGAGTGCACAGATGTGCAAACTGCTGCTATTTCCTGGTTTAATTTTTTTTTCTGCCTTTAAAACCCGGTGTGCGGCACACACACACCCACTTAGGCAATGTAAGGAGTGCTAGGCAGGTTTAGACACACACCCTAGCTTAGCTGTGCTAAGCTAGGAGGAAACCCAAGCCACAAGACTCCAATCTGCTTACAGTATGCCTGAAACACACCCCTCCATGATGTCACCTAACTCCTAGGCTTGCACCAAGCTATTCCTACTCTTACACTGTTGGGACTTGACTCACATGCTGGAGAAAACTGAGATTCACTATCATTCCCCTGATTTGCATAGGATTGCCTGCTAATGCATAGTTACATGTCTCACACTGAGCCTCCCCACTTAGCAACCACTACTCACTGGCCATGCTGTCTTCTGCCTGCCATTGACTTGCATGGCAGAAAACTAGAAAGCTTAATTTAGGTTTATTTTGTTATTTCCCCCCGATCCCGTTTGTGCGCCACTGCCCTACTCTTAAACAGCCGAGATCGGGTAAAAAAAATAAAAGTTAATTTTTGTCTTTTTTTCACCATTTGCAATGCCAATGGCCTTATACTTGAGCATTGGCATGCTTACTACATGATATGCAGCCTTTATTTGGAGCTGTCACAGCACCATTTTGGATTTTGCGGAAATGTACTCGGTTACTAACCTAGTACATTTCTACAGATTACACTAGTCCTGCACGGCCGACTGCAAGCTTCCTGGATTGCAAAATCACCTCATTTGCATAGATTTCTCCTGCAAATGGGGTGATTTGCATACAGGGGCTTAGTCCATGCAGAATTAGTGCAGGTATGCTCGTGCATGCCCCTGCAGGCTGTTCCTGGATCACACAGCAGGCATATTGCCTGCTAGAGCTCCTGCACTGATCTTGCACACCGTGCATGGTATAGAAAATCCACGGGATAATCTTTCATTAAATATTTTGACAACTTAAATTTTTCCTTTTTAGTAAAATCATTTTAACATTGTTCTGTGCTTTCTTAAATCTACAAGCATGTGCAAGGGGAAAACACAAAAAAAAAAATTCACTTTGATATTAATAAGTTTTAAAAACATGTTTCTTAGCTGGTTTAAGAATTGATTTTATATTTGCAGAGTGTAAAGACTGAAATGAGTTTCCTTCTAAGGTAAATTTTATTAACCAGATGAAAGAATTGTTAAATAATTCTAATTTATCATGTTTGATAAATTTATAAGAATGTAGTGTAATCTGCTCCTGAATGCTTTTCCATTGGGGTTCCTGTTATATAATCAAAGATGCAATCCTTCGAATGCATCTTGTTTGAACTTGAAAGCAAGAAAAAGCAAAATAGCGAAATGGCATATAAGCGATTTCTTTCCCTGGCCTCTGTTACTTTGCCATTTTCATCACTGTAGTGTGATCTCAGAGTTAGCATATTTAAGTAGGGGTGTGTGGAGGGCACAGCCCCCCAAATTGGGGGTGTGGGGGAAAAAGCCCCCCACTCTGTGTAATGTTTTGAAGTTTTTATTTTTATTTTTTTTTTTTTGTGGAACAGTGATTCTTTTTCCCTGGGAAAAAAATCACTGTTCCATGTTCAGGATTGTAAGCTTTCACTTACATGGGGTCAATAAATCAGTGTTTGTTTTTTTAAGAGTTCACTGATTTAATATAGACCCTTCCATTGACTAGTATAAATTGAGTCTACACAGAGTATAAAATAGTTAACATTTGCAGCAATAGAATATGATTCTACATCTCAGAAGCTAATACCACCACACTCCCATAGTCGTATATGATTTTGATAAGCAATTTATGGCTTTTTAGGATACTATAAGAATGAAGTTAGCATTTTCCATTTTCTTTAAAAGTTTCTTTACGGTATTAAAGCTATTGAATGCAATATAATATTGGGTAATATAATCACTTTAATAAGTACTAACCTGTCCTCAAAAGTAAAAAAAAATGTTCATTCCATTTTTTAATAAGAAGTAACACTTTTTCAATTCTTTTTTTCAAAATTATTATTATTAATAATCTTACTCACATCTTAATAGATTTTTATTCCTAAACATTTCAGTTCTTTTCCTTCTCAATTCTTTTATCTTACTATCTAGTAATCAATTTAACACTAAAGTTTTGGTTTATTATTAATAAATTTCAGCAGCAATACTTTGTGAAACATTTCAATTTCTTTAACTATTTCTTTGATAGAATAAGTTAAATCTCCTATAGTTAGTGAAACAAAAGATGCATTTTAGATACACAATCCATGTTAATTGAGAATCCATCATTTTTTTCATTGCTTGTTATACTATTAACTAAGGGATCAAGAACTAACGCAAATAGCAGAGGGAAAAAGGGGCACCCTTTTATGTGCCTTTGTTTAAACTGAATCCTTGATAAATGTAAAATCCAATTTTAACACATACTTTGGAGTCTCTATACAGGTTGTTTGATATTCCAATACATTGTTCTGGAAATGCTTCTAAAGTTTTAACCAGCTAGTTCCAATCTACAGAATCAAAAGCTTTCTTGATATCTAAGCTAATTAGGACCAGTTTCTTGTTCATTTCTTTTGCTAAATCTAAGATAGTTATTACCTTTTTATATTATCATACATTAATCTATTGACTATAAATCCTGCTTTATCTTTATTAATTATCTACAATATCTTTTCATCTTGTAGCAAATACAAAGATGGATGTAAATATTTTATATTCAACTTTTAATAATGAAACAGATCTATATGAGGGAACTAACTTATCCTTTCCTTATTTAAGTATAGGTGAAATTACAGACATTTTCCATGAGGGAGGAATTATTTTGTCACTCTGAATTATCCTGAAAATGTTGCTCAGTAATTCTAAAATATTTAACTGAAGCAGTCTATATAATTCTATACTTAAACCATCTGACCCTAGAGCTTTACCATTTTCCTTTTTTTAAAAAAGCTTCTATAACTTCTATTAGGGTAATAGGATTATTCAATAGAGAGATTTGTTGGTCATTAAGTTTATTAGTAACATTTTCTTTAAATAATTATCAATTTTGTAATCATCAGGATTATTATTTTTATCAGATCCGCATGGTATTCTTTTAAAAAAATTATTAAGTATTTCCTTTATGTCTGCAGTAAACTTATTAGTGTGAGGATTCTGAATATTATTGATTTGTGCTTTTTTGCTTAACATCTTACTTCTATTACTCAATTTGAGGGGATATTTTAGAGCAACACAGTTAAAGCTCTTATACATAGCACAAGCAGAAAACTATAATTCAAAGTGGAAAGTGATGATGATACAGGGGGGTAGCTCAAGAAATAAAGAGAGATAGAGAGATTGGGATTTTGGATGCAGACTCTGAAGGAGAATAACAAAAATCACAGAGTATTATATGGTTTACCTTTAAAACCGTGATTTGCAGAAGGGTGAACAGCACATTTCCGAAAGGCAGTTTGCAAGGTTTGCAAATGCCAAATGGAAAAAGGTTTGAATGTGCAATGAGCGAATACACAGTGAGATTCGCTCATTGCACATTTGACATTCAGGGGCAGATTGCACTATAGTGGGGATCGGGAAATGGTTCCTTTCCCCACTGTAGTGCAATCACGGAGTTAGAATAATAAAGTGGGGGGTGGGGGGCACAGCCCCTGCTTTACACTTTGTTTTTTTTTTTCTTCAAATTTCATGTTCAAAAAACAGCAAATCTGCTGTTCAATTTGCTGTTTTTCGAACATGTAGGTTTGTTGACATTGTCAGTTTTGTGGTTTTGAGTTGCTCATATGAGCACTTGAACCAATGCAATTTGTGGTTTTAAAGGTAAACCTATTATATTCATAAAACAGCAAGGAGTATTCTAAGAACTAAACCAGCACAAAAATGGAGAATGGAGAAAAGAGATTCCACTGATAGGGATGACTGTGGTTAGGGATACAGATAATGAGCAAGAGGGGGCTGGAATTTTTTGGAGTAAACTGGTAAAGGAACCAATGCATTGGGAGCAAATAACTAGAAAGGGAAAGGAAATAGTATGGAAAGAGGCCAAGAATTTATTTGGACTGTAGGTTAGTGATTGCCTTCCCTATCAAGCATAGATATTAGAGTATAGGCAAAGAGAAAGAAATGGGGGGGGGTCCTAAATGGAAGACCAGCACTTGTAGAGTTTTTAATAAAATCTAGAACAGAAGCTGCCATTACAAAAGGAATAATTAGTAGAGCATATACAATATTGCATGATAATTATAAGAATCAATCAGAGGAGCTTAGAAAGGATTGGGAAGAGGGACTGGATAAACAAGTCAAATATGCAATAAAGTCTAGAAGACTTAGGATCTTTGCCTGGAAGTGTTTACATAGGCAATTTTATACCCCAGGTAGACTCCAAAATAATTTTTCCTCAGGTGGATAGCAAATGTTGGAAGTGTGACAGGCAAGAAAGAGGTGGCTGGGAACATATAGTTTGGGAGTATAATGACCTGGCAGACTTTAGGGATTACCTGCAGTCCACTCTGTCAGAGATGCTGGGTGACAAATTAGATTGGCTGGGGAGATTATTTTTTTGAGCTATGATACAGAATTAGAATTGCCTAGACATAGTAAAGCCTTACTGAGTCTAATTATGGTGGCTGCCAAAAAAGCAATTACTAGAAAATTGATCCCATAGTCTAGTAACAGATAAAACAACTGGAATTGGGATATTTATAAACAGGACAAAGCAAACTACATTGGAAAAAATAGGAAATGTGGGAACAATATATGCGGAGAGGGAACAAGGTTTAAGAGGCAGGATTTGAATGATCAATATAATGCTTAACTGACAATGACTGGATAGATTATAAGTGGTGTATAATGTTTGCAACTACAGTTGTTTCAATGGTGTCTGGGATATATAATGTTTGCAACTAAAATGCTGTCAGTGTTTGTTTTTCATTTCTATAAATGTAAGATTGCCTATGTCATATGTAATAATTTAATAAAGATGTTTATCAAAGACTGCAGTGGTGGTGCTGTGGTAGTGTTGTCGCCTCATAGTTAAGACGTTGTCCTGTTCGATTCTCAGCTAAAGCATCTTCTGTGTGGAGACATGCATGAATGGGCATACCTTCGTTGAAGGTTGTGTGTCAGAGCTGGCAACTCGGCAAGTAAAAATCTTATGCCAATCATTAGCGGAGTGGAGTTCCACTGTGGCGACCCCTAACCGGGAAAAGACAAAAGACACAACAACAACAACAGCATCAAAGAAAAAAAATCTTATTTCTATTAGCTAGTCTATATAGATTTTTTAAGCCATTGCATATCTGTGCAATTGTATTTTTTTCTAAAGCTACCTCCACTTTATGCATTAAAATTGTCTGATATTTTGTCATTATTTTTTAATGACTTCAGCATTAACTAAGTTCTTTGTTGTTTATATCTCACTTTGTGTATTTCATCTTGTATTTTAACAACTCTTTATCCATTTGTTTCATTTTATTACAAGCCCATTTTCCCATTCTATCCTTAATAGGCTTTTTAAGAGTCCTATAATATGACTTTACTAACCTGACCATTATGATTGAAAGATAAAACATTTTGGATTTGTTCCTTAAGGTAATTCTTAAATTCTTTTAATTTTATCATATATTCTCGGATTCTGCAGCAGGGCTAACCACCCGGTGGTATAAACCTTGGCTCTAGGTGATTGTCAGTGTTGAAGTGACTCCCCTAACTCATGTGCAAAAATGAGAACAAGGTGCTGTGGATGGATGGATGAATGGATGGATGGATGGATGGATGGATGGATGGATGCAAATATTATGGTATTCTATAAATAATCTGAAAGGACATGGACTAGATTTAAAATAATTCACTTTATTAAGTAAATCTGTAGAGGTATAAATCCTATCAATTCTAGTTTGCTTCCAATGTGAATAAAAATAATGAGTGATAAACAATGACTTATCTTCTTTTACTACTAAATCATCTAAATTTGTATTAATAATCCATCTGTTTAGTGATTTAGCTGATGCCAGAATTTTAGCTTTCTTCTGTTCACTTTTATCTTCTTTACTAGACATGCAGTTAAAATCCCCTGCTAAAATTAAACCATTCTTCCAATGACTTTGTAGTTAGTTTAAATGATCTTTAACCACTCTTATACACACCTGTTACAGGGATCCAGTAAAAATTAGCTAATGTATAGAGTTTGTCATTATATTTAATTACTACAAATGTGTACATTCCTTTGAGATTATTAATGGATTCCATGACCTTAGGCATTGCAGTAGATTTTCTCCAAAGTATAGCAGCTCCTCTACTTTTTTTGTTAAAAGAAGCAGGTGATAACATTTCATAACCTATGCTATTTAAATATTGTATATCTTTATCTATCACATGAAACTCTTAAAATAATATAAAGTCTCCTCTATTTAATTTTAGATATCTCATTGATAATTTCCTTTTGTTGCCATTATTTAATCTATATACATTAACAAATAATATATTAAAACTATTCATACTGTGTATTTGAAAATATTTCTTTTAAGAGATGATATGATACATGTATCCACCATATTAGTTTAATACTGTATAAGACACTAATGCAGTCTTCCAACACTATCTTAACATTCCACATTTTTGAACTCTTCCTTTCTACTAACTTAATTACTAAAACCTGTCAATAACAAAAACAGAAACAAGTCTACAACTTAATCTGTATATATTACTAATAAAAGTCAACCTACCATAGATATCAAAGTTCCTAGTCTGCCTAACAAATAAACTACTGTTCTATCTCTCTAATTACCAATACCTAAAAATCCATCAAAAATTAACCAAAAGCTACCCTGACTTACAAATAATTAATGTAATAGTATATATAAGATGAAAATAATAAGAAACTATTAATTAATTATATATTTTGCCATTTAATGTTAGGAGGCTAATACTCATAGCTTTACTTACAGCTGTCCTCACCTCAGCCTATCTCCTCACCTCCTTTGAAAAACTGTATTATTACCAGTTTAATTACTCTCCAAAACAAACAGCCATGCACACTCCTATACTCTCCCACAGTCAGATAAATATCACTTCCAATCCCAGCAATCTGCTAGCTAAATACCATAGACTCTCACAACTAAATACAATAAACTTACAGTAAAAAACTGAAATATCAAACTAGCTTTATATATAACCCTGCATTAAAACTAAGAAATCCCTCCTTAAAAGATGGTGACATCCACCCTAACCCTGGCCCAACCAATCCCACTACCCTAGTTACCCACCCTAAACTCCTCAACTCTTTCCTAATAGGACATCTTAATATCTGCAGTATTAATAACAAAGCAGCCCATCTCCATGCCCTTCTAGATATTCACTCCTTTGACATCTTCTGCCTGACAGAAACTTGGTTAAAAACAGGAACTAAAGACAATGAAATCATTCCCCGAGGATACAATATATTGAGACAAGACCGCATAAAATGTAAGGGCGGGGGAGTAGCAATTCTATTCAAAGATGGACTTCAGATCTCCTCCTTACCATACAATCCACCTAAGGATAGTAAGGCAGAAGTCCTTATCTCCAGATTTCAAATCAACCCTAGCAAATCTTTATATATCATCTGTATCTACGTACCTCCTGGTAATAATAGCAGTACAATAGAGGATGTGGATGGATGGATGGATGGATGGATGGATGGATGGATGGATGGATGGATGCAAATATTATGGTATTCTATAAATAATCTGGGTGTCCTCAACTTACCCACAAGAGGCAATAATACTAGGTGATTTTAATACTGACTGGAAAGGTGTCAACACTGATAATCCTACCTCCCAGATCAACCTTCATGGCTTTAGTCAAACAATCAGCTCCACAACCAGAATCAACAAACCAAACAAAAAAGAGAGCACCTTAGATTGGATACTTATAAATAGACAGCAATAAGCTTATAAGGCAGGAATTCTGCCAGATGATGTTAGTGATCATACTTTGACCTACATTATAATGCAAAAAAAGATATTTCAACCCCCCTACTTATAGGATTGCATGTACCAACAAACATTTTAACCCACTATTATTCCAGAATGAACCTAATGCCTGTGACTGGAACCCTCTAAAAACTCTCCCACTTAAAGAGGCTAAGTATCTTAACTCTAAATGCTTAGTGATCCTTGATAAGCAAGCACCTAAATGGTCTAGCAGAATGAAGTCCAAACCAGCCCCCTGGCTTCTTAAAGAAACCAGACAGAAAATTTTGCTTAGGAACAGGTCTTGGGCTAAATGGAAAGCTACCAAAAATATCTCTGAGTAACAAAATTTTAGGCAGTTGAGAAACAGTACAAAAAAGGCAATACTTACAGACAAAAAGAACTACTACTGTAAACTACAGCAGACTCACCAAAATAATCCTCAGAGGTTCTGGTCAAGTATCAATAAACTCCTTCTCCGAGGGCACTCTCGTACACCTACCCCACTATGGGCCAATCTAAATACCCCCATCAAACTGCCAATGCCTTCAATACTTTCTTCACAGAGACCATACAATCGCTAGCCAGTCAACTAACCCCAGATAACTCAAGTCTTCCTACCACCATACCCGGCTATCTACCAACATTCCATTTGCAAACCATCTCTACCACTCTCATCTACAAATTCATCCAAAAACTTAAGCCTTGTACTCCTTCTGCTGACCAGCTACCATCGGAATATCTGCAAAATGGAGCCAAAGTAATTGCATATCCTATATCCATCCTCATAAATAGAATCATTAAGGAGGGAACCATTCCAGACATCTGGAAAATCTTCCATATTATCCCCCTACACTAAGGTGGTAACTCAAATGATTACTCTAACTACCAGCCGATAGCTCTTTTATCACCCTTAGCAAAAATTATGGAGAAATGTATTCACCGTCAACTATTAAACCATTTATCTCAACATAACATAATAGCTAACTGCCAGCATGGCTTTAGGCCATCACATATTACCAGAACTGCCCTATTATCCTTTACAGATGCCATCAATAGAAATAGCAATAAAAACAGCCTCTCATCTGCACTCTTTATTGACCTCTCAAAAGCTTTTGACATGGTAAACCACACCCTTCTTATAAACATTCTTGAATCCCTTTCCCTAGACTCTCAGGCTGTTCAATGGTTCAGGTCCTACCTCAGTAATAGGCAATAGGCAGTTCTCTGTTGTATGACCTCTTCTTTTCTTACTATTTATCAATGACCTCCATGTAGCAATTCCTCAAGCCACCTGCATTCAATATGCAGACGATTCTATGCTAATATGTTCAGCAAACTCTCCATCAGAACCACATTCTCTAACTCAGAAGGTGTTTAACTTAGTAGAGACATGGTTCTCTAAATGTTGCCTCCTTCTCAATGCTAAAAAACTAAGCTCCTACTCTTTACACCCACCAATAAATCCCCCCCATAGATTTCTCAGTCAGTTCCAATAATGGCACCCTTATATCCCCCGACTCCACCACTAAACTGTTAGGAATTACTATTGACAATAGCCTTAATTTTGATAGCCATAAAAACAACACCATAAAAATAGTCAATAGAAAAATAGGCTCCTTATACAGAATCAAACCTTCCTTAACTCCAGCTGCCAGAACCAAGATTGCTCACTCGCATTTATTCTCAACTCTTCTGTACGCCTCACTCATATATACTAACCTAAAGAAAAATAATCTTATCAAACTAGCTAATTCCTATAATAACATCACCAGATTTGTCACTGGCAATCCCTTTAGAACTCACCACTGTCTGAATCTACTGCAGCTAGGTTGGCTTGAACTACAAAACCATCTGATATTTTCCAAACTCACCATTGCCCACAAGATATTCTACCAACCTAACAGCACTCCTATACTCTCCAACCTCATAATCCCCTACAAAAGTCTAAATTCACTATGCTCTTCTAGCAAACTTCTAGCTAGCATAAGCAAGTCTAACAACTTGGCTGGAGATTCCCTGTTCTCTAACGCAGCGGGGAAAAAACTGGAACCTACTACCAAATGAACTAACTTTACTTTCTTCCTTGCCTGTCTTTAAACAAAACCTCAAAAGACACCTCAATACACACTGGTTATGCCCCTGCAGCAACCCTGACTAATCTTCTGCCTTCAATACTTATATCTCCTTTTCCCACTTTATTTACTAAAACTTTACTGCTTACACCTTGGAAACAGGACTGTAACTAGTAAACTCAAATCAATGTACTGTGTGTATTCTATCCTGTTGATGTACTAAAATTCCTCATGTATCATACTGTGTAATAATTTCTCTTATACTGTATGTCACTTTTCTAGTGTAAATACCAATTTTACTATTACTTGTATTTTTATTGAAATCCTTTCATTTACTATGTAACAATATTTGTTTTCATTTCTATTTGCTACTACTGGAGCTTTTCTCCTCGGGCCTGTACTGAAAATGGAAATATATCCAGTTAGACTAGCCAAGTTAACAAATGTAAAATAAAATAAATAAAAATTTAAAACTACTCCCCATTACTATATAAATGTTTAGCAATTGTCTTATATTAATCACAAATATTAAATATTCCAACAAATAGCATACTATATACATGTTCATGTGATAGTAGTATAAATTATCCATTTAGCATTACTAAATTATTTGCTCATTTAAAACTATTATATAACGAAATCTCTAAATAAGTAAAACTGTGTGGGACATGAAGAAATAAAGATTTCTGCAATGGTGCAAATTATAGATAATCTTATCATACTAAGCTACTATACCAAAGGAAAATCAATGCACACATATATTTATCATGCTAAAAGATACACACATGTTCAATAAATCTGACAAAAGTTCCGATTTAATTATAAAACTCAAACTGTCTATATCACAAATTGTGAAACACTCTTAAAATATGTACATTACTAAGGTTAACGAGAAAATCTTGCTATTTCTATGGAGTAAAAAAAAACTTGCAGTCTATATAGTATTCAAGAGTTACAATGTGCTTAATTCAAATCCCATTCTCCCTTCCTGGGGTCGAACATATTAAAAATTCTACTTTGCTTTCATAATAGATGTACTGCTTCCGCAATATAACACTCAAAATTCAGCTCTGTCTCATGAAATGAGTTAGTTCAGTAACTCTCCATGAATCCAATATCATACAATATGCAAATATCTTTAAAGTGCACATGATCAAGCTTCAGATTTCATCGTTCAGGGTATTTTCAAGTATTTTATATGATTTTCTATGTAAATTATATGAGATCTTGTACATTCACATTTCTGCCATATGCAGGTATATATAATACATATATTTCTTATAAGCAGTTTATTTAAGTATATTTTCCTGTCATATTTGCTCACTGATATTCTACCTTATTCTATATAACCTATATTTCTAAAATCTCCCATCAGAGCTATTTAATCATCAGCTCTCTATTAGAGATTACAATATCCGTATATGTTTCACAACTTACTGATACTGCTTCTATTAATCTTACATAGTAGATGTTTCATTCCTTGTGCATTTGCATATTGTTCATAAGATGTTTACTTTTCTTATTAATTCTAATATTACAAGCAATCTTGACAGTATATGAAATAATTCCTGCTTGTTTAACTTGTGTGTGTGTGTGTGTGTGTGTGTGTGTGTGTGTGTGTGTGTGTGTGTGTGTGTGTGTGTTTAGCCATTGTGAACTGCTATTCTGATCTAAGCTTCACATCCTGACATTAGAAATTGATTATAGTATGTGGAAATGACAAATCACAGCATATAACAGCTACTATTTTCCTCTGTAAGTTTCTTATTCTTCTTGATTCTTTTAAATTGTTCTAATCAGTAAAAAGCATCTAACTATACTTACTCCTTAATATGTACAGTTAGAGTTAATTCACTATTGCATAAGCTTTTAATATTCAGCAAAATATAAGCAAATTATATGTCAGCAACAGCTCAATATAAAACATTACTAAACCTTTATATCAATTCTTTACTTCTAAATAAATGTAAAAAACAATATTTTGAGAATATTTCTCACATATATACTTGAAATAAAAGTTTCTTCCTGTTTTCACAGACATCAGTAATGACCTCTGACCTTGTTTTCTTCAAAACAGCTTGAGGAGCATTCTTTTGTTCTCAAGCTTTTTTAAGTGTTAATAATAATAAATAAATGACCTGTGAAAGGAATGAATTATACAGGAACAAAGAAAACAAAATTGCCAGCACTTTAACACTTCCAATTAGCATATTACTTAGACCTGACATTCAGTTAACCCAGCAATGCACATACTAAGCAATGTTAAATAACATTCTTAACTAAAATAAACTCAAAGTTACCAATCCGGCTACTTATAATTTAATGACATTTTCTTACAAGAAGTATTTGTTTTACATTTAGAAATATATTTATAAGTTTAGTTAAATGAAATATATTAAGTTGTTCACTGTAAATATAGTAAAACAGTCCCCAAGATTTATGAACAGTCCGTGAAAGAATAGTCTATTCTTGGACGGACTGTTCCATGTAGGAATACAGCAGCAGCGTGCCCTACATATTAATGAGGGCGTGATGATGTATTCCTACACCTAAACGATCCGTGTATGAGTGCAGGGGGCATGTATAAGTCCTGCACAGACACTTAAACATGCCCCCTGCACTCAGAAAGTGCCGTATGGCATTTTCAAAAAAGGAAGTTGCATAATATTGGAGCTTTCAAAAAAGGAAGTTGCATAATATTGGAGCCTGCCTCTAATATTATGCATTATTTCAGTGTCTGCGGACAATGGAATGTAAAACTAGCATGTCAGTGTCCGTGGACGCTGAAATAAGAAAAAAACACACACACACACAATCTCCAAGAAGTAGCTCGCACAGTACATGACTGCCCCTAGAATGGCTAGATCCCTGCCTCACATGCCTGCAGCCTGCTGATAAATATGTTATAATTTAATATTTCATTTTACTTTTTTTTTTACAATAAAAATAAAGTTTAAGCACAGCGCAGTGGCTTTGCGCACCACAGCACTTTGCTCAGCCCAGCTTAAATGCTATTTGAGAGTGAAATAGAATTCTGAAGGAGAAGTCTGCATTGCTGATGTAGTGTAGTGGATAGAGCACTGGTTTAGCATGCAAGCCACGCATGGTTCAAATTCCAGCTCTAGCTTGTATATCTTATGTGTGGAAGCAGTTGTAAATTATTTTTTATAAATTGGAATGATATTTGTAAGTCATATGTCTCACATATGGTAGTGTATGGCTGGGAAAATACCATAGGGAAATGTAAAAAATGTTTCTCTTTTTTTTTTAAATAATTGTTTGCAGCCAGTTAAGCCTGCCACAGCTCTGCTGAAATAAGCTAAGGATTGCTTAAGCATGAAAATGTAAGCAATCCTTAGCAACTGTAAGCTTTGCTTATCTGGTTTAATCCTTGC
This sequence comes from Protopterus annectens, assembly GCF_019279795.1. Classification (NCBI taxonomy): domain Eukaryota; kingdom Metazoa; phylum Chordata; order Ceratodontiformes; family Protopteridae; genus Protopterus; species Protopterus annectens. The sequence continues at coordinate 500,844,454 of NC_056733.1, forward strand.
TAAGTGGATTTGCTTGGAGCTAAGCATAGCTTAGCATATTTGAATGGCCTTATTTAAACCACACAGGTGGGAATACAGACATATCTCTTAGAGTCTGATCAGGGCAGCAACAATGGCAGGTGTAGGAGAGGGTGTTCGCTTTTGGGTGCAATGCTGGGACATCCAGGATTACAGGGTCATGGTTGGACTCCTTATCAAAGACCATGAAGCTAGACTGCTGCAGGGCCTGTACCAGGGCTCCCAGTACAAAGCAGAGGCCTGGGACTGTCTGGCACACGATCTCACCAGTGCCACTGGTATACCCTGAACTGATGAGCAGGTGCATCATCACTATGATGACCTAAAGCATAGGAGGGGTGAACTCTTAGCCCAGTGGATCCAAGAGGCACAAGCAGAGGAAGTTCCAGATGTTTGTATGTATCCAGTCTGGGTATTTGTAAATAATTATTTAAAAATTGTATACGTTACTGTACAGGTCTGCTTAATGTGTGTTCTTTCCCCATACAGCTGCCGATGAGAGGGCTGCGAACATTAATGCCCATACAGAACGCCTGGTCCGACTGCACCGAGAGTTTGGTGAGTACAGAAATATTTGTAATATCTGCTGTAATAAATCAGAAATAGTAAAGGTCTGTATATATAATTGTGGTCTAAATGTAATTAATAAATGCATGTGTCAGGCTACCAGTGTTAGAACTCAGTAGTGCCAGCTGCTGTGTAATACAGAGTTTTGTAGAAAACAAGGTACACTTGAGAAGAGGAAGAGTAGGATATGTATTAGGCTGTCTGAAAGAACCTGCTAAGAAACTGCTGTGTCAGGGCTACTGTAACAGTTACAAATGAGAAGCAGTCCTCCTGTGCAGATCATGCAGTAATACTAACTCTGGATTTCTGAGTTATAGAAAGTGCTATGTCAAAAATAATAAAGCTGACTACCACAAACAGTTGTCTTTCATTTGTCTTATATCTGAAAAGTACAATTGTGTAGCTGCTGCAGTATGCAGTAACTGGGGTGAAGTGATGTAGCACTGTTCATCTGCATACTTCAGAATTTGGATCTGAAATAACTGACAAAATGCAAAAGTAAATATTTTCTTCAGTAATATCTTGTACCGTGTTCCTGCCAGCATTGCCTTGTGTTAACCTTTGAATTTCAGCTGTATGTAGTTCTGAATGTACAGGAAAGTGTGAGACAATAATAGGTGTAGACTGCAAAAGAGTGTGTTGACTTGATTCTAAATTGAAGTCTGTTTATTAAAATGTCCAAATGTCTAGTATTAATAATCTGCTCATATTGTGTAAACAGTAACATCAATAGTTACTTGCACTGATGTTTGTTGTAGGTATTATGGAAAACAAATAAAAAGACATTTGATAAAAAAGTAGAGTGTGTAGAAAAGTATGTACTAGACAGAAATAACCAAAGTAACAGACATCGCTTCCCCAGTAGCTCAGTTTGATCAACACTAGGTCTGTAGTTCCCTTCTGCACACACACTCACCATGGTTCGAATCCAGGGACTGCTGTTAACATGTCTTTCTAGATGTACAGCTGTAAACTTGAATATTGGTACAACCACTAATCTATTGTGAACAGATATTTTCCCCACAGGTAAAGAAATATCTGCAGAAGCAGTATGATGGGTATATGTATGAAATGTGTACACGTGTTCTGTTGAGCAGCCCCAGTCCTACAAATAGAAGCAGGCTAGCCATCTACACTATGCAGTCTGGCCAATACTAGCCTTTCAAGTGTCACACTGCCATGGATAGTTTCCCCTGTTGCCAAGAAAGCTGCACCCAGATAACATCATAGTACAAGTATGCCAAAACCACACTTACAGAATAGCAGGACAGGGAACACATTGTTACTTGTACCAGTAAGTATGACAGGTATGTCTCCCCTATACTTATGTATGTAGAGTTGTCATGCCTTGCCCCATAGTACTCCAGGATCACATATTAAGGCGATCTCTGCTTAACATACAAGGCCATGTCAAACCCAGAGCTGTTGGACATGCTACACTTAAAGAAATCCCAATCCCTCAGAGCTACATGCTCCAGGGATCTAAACCTTGTCATCACAATAAACAAAACATGCTGGAGGGATAGGTTCCTGACCCAGAGACTCCCCAGACTCTGGAACAGATTGCCCATACATGTCAAGCAGAGTGCCTCTTTGGACCTCTTCAAGAGGAACCTTGACGATTGGATGGGAGAAAGGAAATTCACCCCAGGGATCACGTCAGTCGCCCTGCTAGACAGGGGTCCAGGAAAGTAAATAATGTGGGAAGAAATAGCCAGGGAATTGTTATGGCTAGGCTTGTATAGGCCCTAGGGCTGATAGCCTAGTACCAACCTATGAACCTATGAACCTATATGTACATGTGTGTAAGTGCTGTAGTAGCTGCATGGCCCAGGTAGAGGTTAAGGGTGGGCAGAACCGTAGAGTATTGAACAGTAGTGTATTGAGAAGTATCACTGAATTCAGTTGTTAATGGAATTATTTCATCTTCCCCCATCACTCATTTGCTCCAGTAATTGAACAAAATGGAATATGGGTATGTTGTTACCAAAACTTACTGTTGGGACCTTTGTTCCATTTTGTTTATTATATTTGAAACTGTGTGCATACTAACATACCTTGTTGAACATCCATTGTTGTTGACCTGTTGCCATAAATATAACTGGCATGCTGTTGCAATCCTGACTGCCATTCCATTTCTGCATGTGTTCTGCCATGCCACTGTTACAGTTCCAATGTTCTGGGTCAACTGGAATACCCATGCATGCTGTGTTGACTAATGTTTAAATGTTTTGTTCATGACTAACCAATACACCTTGTTAATTCTCACTCCATGCATGTTCGGGAAGGCCTATCCTGGTGGATCAACCTCTCCCACCCCACCTGGCCGAGACACCAGCTCCCAGCACATCTGGGATCCAACCTGGACCTCCCTAATCTGCTGGTCCTGCACCACCCTCAGGTGGAAATGCTGCAGGGGATGAGGCTCATCCTCCTCCTGCACACAGGCATAGTGAGGTTCTTGTCACCTGGCAAGAGGTCCATGGCATGGTGCGCAGTGTCCTCCAGTCAGAGCTGGATGAAAGACTGTGCCAGGAGGAGGGTAGACTGGCAGAGCATGAACGGCAGCAGGCACCTCCAGCTCAGCCCCCAACACAGCCACTTTTGGAGCCGTGAAGGAGTAGTGGTGGCTACCATCGGGTGGGGACATCAGTCCCACTACTACCATCTAGGGGCTCAAGGGCATCCGATTTCCAACCACCCTCCCCATTCCAGGTGTCCCCCCCATGTGTCACACACCACCCCTGTCTGCCATCTTGTGTGTCTTTTCTGTCTGCAAATGCAACCTCTCCTACCAAACATTCCTAAACACACTTACCTACACTCCTTCCCCAGAATCCCACTCTCACCTTAAAAAAAAAGGGCATCTGTCCCAAAAAAAGTATGCCCCATACATAGCTCTGCATTTTGCCCAGAGACACAGTCCCCTTACTCAATCTACCCCACTAATTATCATCATTTTATGCTGCCCACACCCCTCCATGTGGGGTGTGAGGCTCTATTTTATTATTTATTTTATTTTTTATTTTACATTTGTTTATCAGGAAATTCCAACTGGAAGCTGGTCCTTTTTCAGTGGATGCCCGGGGAGAAAAGCTTTAAATTCCAAATTGCCCACAGTCATATCAGCTGTTGCTGTCAAAGAAATGCAGAGCTATGGTCCTTTCCTACACCCATCCTGAACATCCCTAGCTGCCCTTCATCTTGTTTTACCCCTTGCTTGCCCCCATTTCACCACTTTTCTGTCTCCCTCTTTTCTTTATTTAAATGTAGCATGGGTTTAAGTAGATGTAAACAAAGTTAAGCAACGCCAAGCAGACATAAGCATCACTTAGCTCTACGCAAACCCACACAAACCCGCTTACAACTGCATAAAAGTGCCTTAATCACTCTGTATCCAGCAGCCCAGCTTCTGACCAGTAACAAAATACTCAACTGTGTTCAGTCTTGAACCCAGGATGCTAATCACAATAGTCACTCAATTTAACACTAGGCCATCTTAGCTGTGAGATAGCAGGATGTTTGTTTTTTTTACAACATATCGTGCAGTACAGTCAGTTTACAATAAGAAAGACACACTGAGCAATGAGGAATGATTGCTATCTACAAGTATATATGTGAAAAAAAATGTACATATATAGAGGGATAGAGAGATATGTGTGGAGATACATATATATATATAAAACAACAATATATAGATATATTACCAAGAAATACTGATGTGTGTGTGTGTGTGTGTATATATATATATATATATATATATTATATATATATATATATATATATATATATATATATATATATATATATATATATATATATATATATATATAGACACACATATATATGTATGTATAAAAAAAATATGTATATATATATATATATATATATATATATATATATATGCATACATGTCTCTAAATACCCATACAAACATATGCTGCTGAAAGACCACCCATAACTGAGGCAGCATGCACAGTTGGATACAAAAGAACCCATGACACTCACATGTGCCCCAGTCCAAATAATACGTGAACAGTACACTGTTACAAAATCATGATAGGCCAGACATATACTGTGACCTCTTAGCAAAACAACTACAATGAGTGAAGATAGTTAACAAAAACACAAACAGTACTTCACACAAGTTCATTTTACTATGCTGTCTTTGCCAAAGCCTTCAAGGAGTAACACATTACAAGAAATACTTGCCTTAATTAGAAGATGCAATTAACACTTAAGTACATTTAAATGCACAGCCTGCAATTACACTCCTCATTCAACCCCCTAGGGGATAATGTATCACATTTAAAAACATACATTGATTCTGTACATAACAATTGTTCTTTGATGACTGATCAAACTGAGAAACAGACTTTTTCCAAAGCAGTACTTTGTAACCCACTACACTTAATTACATGTATCTAAACAGCCTCCAATTACACTACTCATTTAACCCCCTAGGGGATAATGTATCACATTTAAGAATTTAAACTGATTCTGTACATTACAAATGTTCTTTCGTGACTACTATCGCCATGGTGAAAATTATTAAAATGTACAGCTACAGAACAGTCTTCTTTCTCATCAGCAATATGTCTCACATGTTCTGACAGCCTAGTTTTAAAACACTTGCTACTCTCCAACCTCTTGAATGTACAGAGTCACACATGTTGTCTACTCTTTCCCCCCAGCAGGAATGATAGAACAAAATAATGGTAGACCCTAACTATCAACCTGCTACTGTATGGCATCTGTACAAAGCCTGACATAATTTGGGACAGAGGCCCAAAAATATGGCCATACTTGAAATATTGCTGTTATACACTGAGAAAATTGCTGGTGTTACAGAGTTTGTTGTAACATATATTTTCTGAGGGATATAAAGTCAGAAAAACAAATGGATGTTAGCACTTACTGATTGCAATCACCAGAGTATGCTACTAATTTGCCAAGACAACACCTGTCTGGGGAACAGACCAAACATAGGCAAACCTCTGGCCATTATGTGGATAACCCTACAGCTGAGAGCTATGCAGACACAGAACTTTATCAGACTGAAACCCATGCAGAAGTAGCATGTTTAGGCAAACCCTGTTAAACAAGCAGTATTCAAAACATATAACAGCAATACTCACATTCCGCCCCTAAGTCTTGTCCACCATTTAGTTGGCTTGTCTCCACAGGTCTTGTTCTAAGAAGTATTAGCTCACACACCTCCAGGATGTCTTCCTCACAGGTAAGGGAAAGGGCTAACGCCCACATGGAGTACTCAATTATAGGACCGTGTTGCCATGACATTGGCTATTGGAATAACTACATAGCTGCTCGGCATGCAATCATCAACTGGGGAACACCAGTTGGTGGTCAGGTTACAGCTTCAGAAACATCACTCTATCAGACACACCAAAAACAATCTTGGCATACTGTTCCTTCAGCATTAGCCCTACCTCCTTCCACCTCCAGTCCACACCTTGATACCACAATTGTGACCTGCCTACCATATACCCAGCCATGATCCCCTTCCATGTGGTCTCTTGCACATGCACACAATATATCAACCATCCCCTAGCCATCATATCAGGTAGCCTGGTCCCTGTACCACTCATACTACCAACATTAACAATTATTACCCTCAATACCACCCTCCTATTCTTTCCCCTCTCTTCCTGCTATATGACTGTTGGACATCCTTTTGGGGATGCCTGTCAGTGCAAAGGCTGCTGTGCTATTGAATGACTCAAGTATGTTACAGCAATATTGAGACACTGTCACTGATTTTGTCCCATTGCACCCTTGTATGCATGGCATCCTACAGATGTCCTGCTGTAACAGGTTGAGAGGGATGACTATGCAGCAAGAGTGTGAATTTAGTGCGATATACTGACATAGAACATACATGCATGTGAGGTATTAGCTATGCACATGTCAGTATGAGTAGGTGTATGTGTCCACCTCATGAAAACAGACATGGGATGCAAAGTGTCAGTTAAAACAGCTGTACATGGCGTACACATGTGTAATCTTAGTGTGCACCCAAAAGTATGACATGTCTACAGCTACTGGTTGTTGCATTGTCGTGACACAGCCATGGTTAGTAGAGTAAGCATGATTATCATGACTAAATTGCAGAGGTGTCCAACTGTGTTATGACTTTGTGGCCATGCCCATGACAAACAATTAATTGAACACATACATTGCTGCATGGACTCACCAATACCTTACATGTCATACCTGCCTCCACCAATGTAGAGTAATCCCCTTTGCTGAACAGCAGCATTACCCAAACCACATTCTTGGTCCCTATTGTGGCTCTAGTGGGCAAAGTAGGGGCAGGAACTGGCCTGGCATCAAGCCAGTCATTGTCTGAACAGTCATATAGGGGAACTGTTGGATTACTGTAAGGCCAGCTATGAGTACAAACTGAAGACATCCACCAGGGATAATCACAAGGCCATCTTCCCATATGTTTGCAATCTCAGAGGCAACATAACAACACAACCTGTAATGGTGGCCAATCAGACCACATACACACACAACATAGCTACAGGCAACCTGATGCAGATAGGACTAGGGCAAACACCCCCCCCCATCTCAGCATCACTATAGGTGGATATGTACTGCACCCACACCCCTCCACTCATCACCAGTTAGCAGGTACACATTGCCTATTGAAAGGCAACAAATGTAAGTATCCATGGGATGTCATATCATCCCTGTCTGCATCCTACATGAACTCAGGCATGTGCTCCCAGCTGCATTATACACTGTCATCACACCACACTGCAGCACCATCCATGCACCATCCTGAATAAAGAATGATGGATTATGCAAACAACTTACCCTCACTGTGGGCAATATGACTCATCAGGACCAGGAGTGCAATGCAAGCTGATATTGTGCTGATAGATAACAGGGGTATGGTGAGATTGTGAGTGGTGGCTACTGGTATGGTTGTGAGTGGTGGCTACTGGTATTCAAGGTACATGTGCAGGTACTGGAGATACTGTTGCCAAATGCATGGGGGCCTGTGATGTGTTTCCCTCTTAGTGTCTACCAGGTGCAATGTCACATCATCAGTGGGAGACCTTTTTACCAGTGGAATGCAAACTGATAATGGAAGCCATAATACAGAACCATACAGTACTGTTAAGCCAATGCCAGCAACATCTGTGGGAAAGGACCACACTGTGGGATGACCCTGTCCAAATTAGGTGGGCCTGCACACACATATATATATGAGCAGATGTGGCATCATGCTACCAACCTCATACGCCATGCCTGGCAAAGGGCTGCTGCTGTGGCCAGGGACCCCACAACCACAGGTGGGAGTCCAGCCATGCAGCCCCCACTGACACCAAATGAGGAGCTCCTTGCCAAGCTTGAACCACTCATCACAGTACAACACCAGGGTACAAAGCCCTACTTGCAGGAGGTGAGTGGCATACACACAATGGACAAGGAGCATGCAGGTAAGGTCCCAGTGGGGACTAGTAGACTACTGTATGAGACGAACTTGTATATGTACAGTATCTACCTGCATGTGCCAGGTCTGATTGCAGTTGTGGAGGGGGATTTCTAATGCACATAAGTGCATATCTATGGTGAAGGACAGCAAATTGTGTAGTATTGGGTGTTGTACTGTAAATGTGCATACATGCTGCATCCATCCTTTTCCAAGGGCACTTGTGAGTCTGCTGACAATACCTCTCTCCTACAGCTACATAGGTCACTCTGGTCTGCATATGGGACAGCAGCCTGAAGCTGGTGGGTATGGAATTGTTCAGTTGCTCTTTGGCAATACCCCAGGCATGTGGAGGGCATGCACATTACCATCCACACAACTATGACTAATAGCCATATTGCTTTATGTGCAAGTTCACTTGTGGTGGGGTTAATTGCATTGTATCACAGTGGTCACCTCAGCGGCATATCTGAAGAGAATGTAACATTCCTGTAGCATACGTCACAACCTGTCAGTGCAAAATGTCTGGACAGACACCAGCAAAATGTGTTGGACAAACAGACTAAGGTGGGGACATGTGTGAAACATTACTGTTATACAGTGGATATAAAATATATACACACACCTGTTAAGATGCCATTTGTTTCTGAAATATACTGATTGAGATGACAATATGTCAGTCCACACCTTTCCCAACCTTTAATGTGACCCATGACATGAACAATTCACTTGTAAAACCAAGCATCTGGACTCATGTATTGCACATACAAGCCTGGACAAGTGTGAGAGCAGCAGACATTGTATCAGTATGCTGTTTCTGTCAGGTATGATACCTGATTCTGCCATATGTGGCAGTACACTCACTGTGGCCTACTTGGCAACTATATCACATACATGGGCATTGTTAAATAGACAGACCACTAACAGGTTCCAAACATCTAGATGTTCCAGACACATCTGTACAGAGGACTGGTATGGCCTGTACAATGGTTTCACATGCTGCATGTGAGGCAGATGCCATTACCACACTATATAAAGTAATGGCATCAGGAGGTGGTCATCTGCCATGTATGGTACACACACACACACACACACACACACACACACACACACACACACACACACACACACAGTTGCCAGTACTGAGGTTAGAAATCCTGTCTATCTAGTTATTTGTATCATGGTATTATGCAGTTAGCAGATGCACCACTCAGCTTACACAATGTCACCTTGTCCAAAGGTACGTCTAAGGTGAATGACAACAACAGCAGTAATAAAGTAGGGTGGGGGAAGTGTAATGGGTGGAACACAAATCAAAATGTATAAGACACACAGTATCCGATTCACACACACACACACACACACACACACACACACACACACACACACACACACACACACACACACAGTTATCAGTGTTAGGATCAGAACTCCTGCCTATCTAGATATGTTTACTATAGTGTTACGCAGTTATCAGATGCACCACAGAGCTTATACAATTTCAACTACTCCAAAGCTACTTTTAAGGTGAATGTCATCAACAGGACTTTTAAATTGAAGTGAGGGGAAGTGTAAAGGTTGGTACACAAGTCAAAAATGGTATAACCCACACAGTACATGATTCTGTCTCTCATATACACACACACACACACACACACACACACACACACACACACACACACACACACACACACACATGCACACACACAGTTGCCAGTATTGGGATGAGAACTCCTGCCTATCTAGTTATGTCTACTATAGTGTTACAAAGTTGTCAGAAGTGCCACAGAGATTATACAATTTTGCCTCGTCCAAAGGTACTTCTAAGGTGAATGACACCAACAGGACTTCTAAATTGGAGTGAGGGGAATTGTAAAGGGTGGTACACTAGTCAAAAATGATATAACCCACACCCTACATGATTCACACACACACACACACACACACACACACACACACACACACACACACACACACACACACACATTGGAACGAGAACTCCTGCCTATCTAGTTATGTCTACTATAGTGTTATGCAGTTAATGTACATGCTACAGAGCTTACTGGACTTACAACTGGCCAAAGGTGCTGATAACTGCAAGGCTGAGGTAAAGTATTACAGGTGGCAGGAAATCTGCCTTCAGTTTCTACTGTACATCTTGCTAGTTCTTACTGTCTTGCACTTCAAATAGCATTATAGCTTTGCACTTCAACAGGTTATTGTATCAGTAAGTGTATCACACCTGTGAGCCATCAGCAGTACTCATTCATCATGAAATTAGCCCCTGTACTTACTAGTTATGACCACTCCTCATGCATGATTGAAGTGCAGTTTTCTGTGCTTTCACCCATTAACCTGGTGCATTTATCCATTCTAAGGTAACTGCCTCATGTACACAGACAATCCTCACCTCTAAACTACAAACACTCAGACCAGTGAGAGTTACCCCTATATCACCAAATGTGGAAATATGCACTCTCCAGCAAAGACTGGACTAGCTGGTCAAGAGGATGAGATCAACACCTGCACCATGCCATATGGACTACAATAGCTTACCACAACACCCACTATGACAGCCCTGACATACAACTGAAAAGCCACACACCCACCTTCACAGAGGCACTCAACTGACATTTAAACAAACAGCACAGACCAGCAAGACAGACACCCACTCAGATACCATGACATAGCACATGCCAAAGGACAAATATGTCACTTACACAGTGTTCCCCTCAACCTAAGCTCCTAAGGCTGACCACCTTGTACAATACAGTGATCATGGGTGACTCAGTACTGCAGCACACAGATGTCCCACTCACTATGTTGATTATGGAGGAGGTAACAGCCAACTGTCTATCATGTACCAACATCCAACACATGACACACCCAGTCAGGCCACTCCACAACAGCCACAAGTATCGATCTGCATCATCCATGTGGGTGTGAATGACCTGAGATACATCTCCCTGGGCTACATGACAAGAGACATGGTTGAACACTCAAATTATGTGGTCCAGGCAGGTGTGACAGTAGCCCTGAGCAGTATACTTCCATCACCCAAAATGATGCTGCAGAACTATCAACAGATAATTGACCGCAACATTGGCTTACATGTTGTGTGTCATTCTCAGGGGATCCAGTATCTCTCTGCTTGGGGTAACATGGTTACAGACCTCAATGCCATGCCATAAATATCCTAAATCTGTCAGCCCTGGGTTTTCAGGTACAGGGTAAGTGTCTTACTACCCCTGTAGTGCCTTATTAGGCAGCATTCCAAATCAAATTACGACCATAACAGCTAAACATGTATGCAATCTGAGGGTCATGCTGCTCAACAGTAGACATCTAACTGTCAAGATGCAGTCAGTCAACGCACTCCTCAGAGTGGAGGACATTGACAGTTGTGGTGTAATGGAGAGGTGTTTCATAGCAGCAGACAGCAGCCCTGCACTAACAGGCCATGGCGCATTCCACAGCTGTTAGTGCCAAAACATGGGCGACACCTCCACTGGTGATGTTGTCTCCATATCCATAATGGATATGCACAGCTCCAAACTAGTATCCCAGCATTATGCATCAGAGGTACTTCCTGTAAAACTGACTTTGGGGAATAGTGCAATCCACACCATAGCCTGGTGTTGGTCACCAGCTGTGTACCTAGACTGTCAATGCACATTCCTCAACACCTTGGCATCTATGAAGGACAAACCCAAGACTGACATAGTAGGAGACTTCAACTACCCCTCCATCACCTGGGGAAAGTAGTTAAGCACTAGTACACTGGCCCAACGCTTCATGGAATTGGGCCATTACCTACTACACACTTGTGAACCTGTAAAGGGAATGACATCTGCAGGACTGATAAAGTAGTGCAGCGGGTGTTTAACCTAGCAAAATACTTTGTCCTACAAACAGACACACACACTTGTGAGATGTGAGAGTAGAACCCCTACCTAACTAGTGATTTGTACCATAATGTTACATAATTACCACACGTGCTACAGAGCTTATGGGGCTGAGAGTTGGCCAAAGGTGCTGATATGGGGAATGACATCAGCAGGACTGATATAGTAGGGCAGTGGGTGGGAAACATTTCAAAATACTTCTACTTACAAACATACATACCCACACACACATTTACAGGAAACAAGAGTAGAACCCCTGCCAAACTACTCATTTGTACTCTAGTGTTAAGCATTTATCATATGCAGTACTGAGCATACAGAGTTGACAGCTGGCCAAGGTTTCTGATAAGGGGCTGACATCATCTGGACTGATAAGGTGGGGTACTGTGAAGTGTTGTGGGTGGGAATGGCATAAAACTGTTTCACCTATAAACAAACACACAACTCCCTTAGTCTTGCACATGCAACTGTCACACACACTTCCACATTTGCCAGGACTGAGATTAGAACGCCTTCCTAACTAGTTATTTGTACTATCATGTTATGCAGTTATCGTACAGTACACACCACAGAGCTTATGGGGCTAGTCCTGATGGAAGGCACTTCTAAGATGACTGATATCTGCAAGACTGCTAAAGTAGGGAATGGGGAAGTATACTGGGTTTGAATTCACACACACACACACACACACACACACACACACACACACACACACACACACACACACACACACATTTTTACATTTGCCAGGACTGAAATTAGAACTCCTTCCTAACTAGTCATTTGTACTATAGTTTTATGCAGTTATCGCATGTGCCACAGAGCTAATGGGGCTGGGCCTATCAAAAGTGACTTCTATGGTGACAGACATCTTCAGGACTCCTAAGGTGGGGCAATGAAATGTGCACTGGGTGGGGAAGGCCTGACATTTCTCTAAGTGTATGAGCATTCTCAGTGTGTCCTTCTATAGTACTTGTGGGACTCCATTCCAGGGACTGTTGTACTCCAGCTCGGTTTGTTTTGTGCTATGGCCATACCTGTCAACATGTTGGTGCAGGATATCTGGAGATAGTCTATCAAAATGTGGGGACAATGGGCCATACAATGATTCTGACAATTTCTCTCAGTAATGTATGGGTTGCAAGGGTTACAGGGCTAGTTTTAGCAGACATCTGTCATATATGCCATTTGACACTGTCATGTACTGTTTCAGTACCTGGTGATATACCTCCTCAGATCATCACAGTGATTTACCAGAGGAATACAGGATGGATGATGCACACACAAGGTTTATGGGCCAAATGCTACGCATTCTTGCACTGTTCAGCCTGTTGAGGTGTGTGCCTACAAGCAATTGACTGTTGATACTGTGGAAATGGTCCAGCACCTTGGTGCTATATTACAATGGTGGAATCTCTGTGCATTTATGTTCTGGCCTGGTCTGATTTCCAGTCCATAGTTGGGTAATATAAGTCAGACAGGATCAGGGTGATAGGCAGACTCCAGATAGAGTTGTAGGGGATAGGATATGTGGTGGGGGGGGGTTCTTGGCAGATATGTTTGCCTATAGCTACCAGTACTTTGCATTGGGCTCTCCTCAATGGTTGACTGCACTTGGAGAATCTTGTGTGTGTCAGACTGTTTGACCAGCCTTGAGGTGCGTGTTTGTCACACATATATGCATGGCTCACCTCATTTTGCTTGGATGGCCACATGTTGAGGTCAGGATGTTGCATAGGATGAGTGATCAGGGAGGGGTGTGTTACTCCCCATGGCTGTGGCTCAGGGTTCTGTGGGTGCAGACATGTCACCATCTTCAAGGGTTAGGCCTACCTGCAGTGAGTGCATTCTCATGTTTAAACTCCTAGCCCTGCCTGTCGACTGTACAGAGTATCACAGAATGTCCACATCCATGACTCATATATCTTGTTGGTTACCCAAACAAGTGTGGTTTTCCAGCAAAAGTGTTTTGCAAGTCAGTCAGGGTTGAAATCAGATATTACTGACAGTTGACATTGCAGTTTCAGACTTCGTACCCATCAGACATTCCATGCTACTACAAATCATTCCATCAACTTTATAACATTATTAAAGCAATATTTCACAGGTGTCCTTATCTTTGGACCTTCATCACACCATTATTCATGGCTTTGTCCCAATTTCTGGCTCCCAGTTCCTTGAGGCTAGCAGGTTTGCTCCTAGCAGTTGTCAGCATGGCCTTTCTTTGCATTTTGTAGACTGTGTTATGTTTGTGTTATGGACCCCATGACACGCCCTAAAGGGCACTATTGGTGAGGCATACACATTTGCCAAAGGCCTGTAGGCCAGGTGTGACAGATGCAAGCCACCTGTAGCAGGGCAGTGTATTCTGATGATTATATGTTCCCAGGCTGCCGGCAGGAGACACCCCTGGGATGGCACCAGTAAGTCGACTGTGGGTGTTACTGACAATTGCTTTCTGTTACTATTGTGCCATCAGTCTGGGTGACAGCTGGATGCTGCTTAAGTCTAAGAACATGTTACTGCATTTCTATGGGACTATGGGGGTGACATGACAGCACATGATACACATCTGCACAGACTGTGCTGATATTTGCTTAACATTTTGGTCCTATGTAGCATAGTAGTGTACCCTATCTTTCAGACTACAGGCATAACAGTATCAACCACAGATCATTTGTAGTTTCAGACTTCTTACCTTTCAAAGCCATACTGCCACTGCCAGACCTGCTGGGATATCACTGTGTAAAAGTCTGTGGGTGGGGATTTCATGGATATTGCCATGTGGGGGCCTTTGCCAGGCATTTATGTATGGTTGTCTACAGCTAATCTGCTGTGTGGGGTTGGTGGTGGGTATGAGACCCCCACTTTGACATCCATGCATGTGACATATGACCCCCCCCCAGTTATTTGTCTCACCACATATACTGCAGTGGTTTTTGTCAACTAGGGTGGTACTGCATGGTGTGGGTAGGACAGTACTAGGGATACACACCCTGCTGACCCACAGAGCTGTCAGTTGTCTGCTGCTATCCCAGTTAGCCACCCCATTCCCTTACATGCTTGATCAATACCATAGACATGCTATCAGAATATTCCACCCCATTATTTTAATTTGTTACAGAGACTGGCTTATCTTGTGCCTGCAGCTGTTATGAGGGTGATGCTTGAGGGCTGACTATGTCAGATGCACACAATACACTGCCTGAACATGGTCAGGTATAGGTGGTATGATGTTTGGCATCCATTTTACTGTGTGTGCATGTGAGTCAGACAGAGGGAGAGATCAGTCCCTGCGGACATACAGTGTCTGTGTATGTGCTATGTGTTGCTTCTTTGCCAAGGCCAGGGCATACTGAGCATGCCTCCGTCTGCCTACAGGGTCAGGCTCAGGATGTCCCTCCTCCGAGTCCCTCTGTGCCTGTGGAGGCCTTGGCAATGGTGGGGGGCTGTGTGGCCCTTCCCCATTTGTTCCTGCTGCGTTTGTTTCCACAGGATCATATTGTGTAGCATGGCACATACTGTGACCATGTGTGTACATGTGGCTGGAGAGTACTGCAAGGCTCCACTGGATATGTCAAGACAGCGGAACTGTGACTTGAGCATCCCAAACACATGCTCTATAATGATTCTGGTTTGTGTGTGTGCCTCATTATGGCATTCTTGTGTGGGTGTGTGTGCATTTCTGATGGGTCTCATCATCCACAGCTCCATTGTGTAGCCAGCATCCCCCACTAAATGGCCATATGAAATGTCCTCCCCCTGGCAAGCCACTGATACAGCTGTGAGGAATGCCAGATGTGGGAGTCATGGTAGCTTCCAGGGCAGCCAGCACACACATTCATGATAATGCCCTGGGCATCAAACAGGTCCTGGCAGTTGATGGCATGGTAGTCCCTACCCCAATGACCAGCTGGTGCTTTGATGTCAGATGTGCGTGCAGTCTACAGTACCCAGTACCCCCCAGTACCTCCGGGTAGTCTGCTACATGGTGGAAGAGAAGCATATTGTGGGTCCTCTCCTCATGGGTGGTGGGGAATTTAATGTGCTATTCAGCATGTGGTTTCATGGCATCCAGGAACTAGTGGAGTATCCCGGACACAAATGCCTGTGAAACCCCTATGATATCCCAAGTTGGTCTTTGGAAAGTACCTGTAGCTAGTATTCATAGAGCTACACATACCTGGGTATCCACTGGGATGGGCTCCCCTCTGTTTGCTCTGGATGTGAGGTGAGGCCAGCACAGCTCCACAATTTGCTGCAGTATGTCCCTGTCCACCCTGTAGCACTCTACTATCTCCAGATCAGGTAGCCCCTGGTAGGTTACCCTGGGCCTGAACACTCTTCTCCTCCTCCTCATAAGTCTGGGGTGGTTGCCAGCATTTTCCTCTTCACCACCCTCAGCCTCTTACACATACTGATGTATAAGAGTGACAGCAGCCTTTAACATTTTGTTAGTTTGGTCGGGTAAAATTTCCCTCTCTGTGTACACCAGTGGTGTAGAGTTTATTGGGAAAACCAGACTGAAAGGTGTTTGCATAGTTTATAGTGGTGTGCTGCAGATGCTGCCTGTGTGATTGGCTGAGTATGATACATTCCACTTGCCAGCTCTATTACCTGTATTTGAGCACCTCTATTCTGCTATTTCCCTTTTTTTTTCTTGTTCCACTGGCCATTTCCTGTATTTTTTATTTTTGTGGTTTAAATCCTGGTGCATGCCATGCAAACCCATTTAGGCAAGGTAAACAAGGCTATACAGGCTCAGACACACCCCTTGCTTACATATACACAGTGCTGCCATTTCCTGTGTTTTTTTTTTTGTTTGCTTATTTAAGTCCCAGTGCGTGCCATGCAAACCCGTTTAGCTAAGTTAAACACATTTTAGCAGAAATGTCCCTTCCTGGATGCAAACACAGGCTTCATTTAATGGTGTAAGATATTACAGCCTTAGACACAACCCCTTACTTAGCTGGGCTTAGTTAAGCGCAAACCCAAGCAACAGTGCTATGATGTGCTTACAGCAAGTATAACACACCCCTTTTCATGTTAGTTGCTCCTCCTGCCTACATGATCCTGTTCTAGCACCTACATGGTTAGGTGCAGGTTTTGGACTTAGAATATTTTGTGATTCAGTAAATTTCCCTTCATTTGCATACCCCACTGCCTTAGCCCATAGATACTGCACTGACACAGAGCCTTTTCCCTTGACAACCACCGTCCCCTGGTGTTGTTTTGATTCTGCATGCCATAGACTATAATGGCAAAATGCAGATTTTCTTTAAGCTTGGGTTTTCACATTTTTTTATTTATTTTCAGCACTATCGTGTTTGCACGTCACTGTACTATGCTTAAATGGCTGAGATAGGCCACAAAAAGAAAAGTTATTTTATATTAAAATTAAACATTTGTTCATGCCAATGGCCATATATTTGGCCATTGGCATACCTAGAGATGTAAATACATGCTTTTATTTGTGCTGTCATGTCTCCGTTTTCTTATTTTGCAGAAATGTGTTCAGTTAGTAACTGAACACATTTCTATACTGACACTGCTCCTGCACAGAGATCTGGCAGCTTCCTAAATTGCTAATTCACCTCATTTGCATGGTTTTCATGAGCAAATGAGATGATTAGCATGCCACACGGTCTTCTGTGCAGGAACAGTGTAGACAGGCTCGTGCAAGTTAGATATGCTGTTTGCTGAATCGAATGGCAGCCAAACTCCATTCAGGAGCTGCTACACTGTTCCTGCATGGAGTTTTAGCATTTGTGAATCCCGGAGAGTAAACTAACCATTTATATTCCTTATCCTGAAAAAGGCTTTAGCTTAAAATATAAATATATACTTACATATGTTTTGAAGCTTAAAGTCCAATGCAAACTTTTTACTTAAATGGTAAATTTATTATTACAGAAAATAAAAGTCCTGCAATCAGAGAATAAAAGTCACTTGTTTTATTTATATTTTTATTTTAGAAGCAGTTTTCCAAGAATTCAGCTAACTCTATCTGTTCAGGGATATACCGATCCAATCCATTTCTTGAGTATTATTAAGGATTTTTTTCTTTTGATAACATAAGGGGATGCCTCCACCAGTTTGTCCAATATTTTAGTTCCTTCAGAAAGAAATAATTTTATAAACACCAAAGTAGATTTAATACTGTTCTTTTTAAGTTCTTTAATCAGTGGTAAATGATATGTTCTTTTACTCAATACTTTACTGGAATGATTATTGTCAAATCTGACTACATGTTCACCTATTTTAATAGGTGACCTTGACCATGCTCTTTTAATAGTTGATCTTTTTCAAAGCTGGACATAAACGTAACTATAATTGAACATGGTGGTGAGCCTTCCTTCTTTGAAGGTGCTCTCATAGATCAATGTGCCTTTCACTTAAAAAAATGAAGTTTCAGGTAGATATGATGTTTTATGCAGCCAGCTTGTTAAGAAGTTTATTTATATTGTCTCCCTCATACTTTTCAGGTCTACCATAAATTATAATGTCATTTCTTCTTCTATTTTGTAATTCATCAACTTTATCTATGAGACAGTTATTTTGTTTTAAAAGAAATTCAGTCTAAAACTTATCTTCAGTTATTCTCCCTTCGTGATCATTTAATGCTTCTTCTATACTGTTGATTTGTGTACTTTGTTGTTTAATAACAATTTCTAAATGTTCCATCTTATTTCTGAACTCTTCTTTGAAACTTTCTAGTTTGGCATCCAGTTTCTCCATTTTAAGTATCACATTCTGCATACTAAATATTAATGACTGAGTGTCTTTTTTTAACTCAGGAATCTTGAGTACCATTTCTTGAGTGGCTAATGTTGAAGTCTCTTCTCTCTTAACCAAGCAGTTAAAATTCTGACAGGAAAATTATACCTTTTGATGCACCTGACGCTATAAATATCTTCTCTGACTATTAGTAAATAAAATTAGCTAACAAGTATCTCCACACTTAATTTTTTTGTATTATATTTTCTGTCAGAGAAAAGTTTTCAGTCACAGAGCTTTCATCAGTTGCTGCTCTCAGCCATCTTGGCCACACACACCCAGCTATAAGAATTCTTACAACTCTGTTCTTCAATAAACAACCAGACTTAAAGGTCATGATTAATGCTAATTATAGTCAACAAGTGGGGAATTGCAGAGTTTAAAAGATTTGTTCCTGTTCTCTGGACTATGTTTTATATATTTTATTCATAACTAGTTCAAATTCTTGCAAATTTGCCTATTCAGATTAACGTACACATCAATGCAGTCGATACATATAATACTTTCACACTCTAACTTAGTATAATGTGAAGAAGCAGATTGAAAAAAACAGTGTAAATGTTCACAAATCCTCTGTAGTGTCAACCTAGCTAAGTTTTAACTTGAAAGAACCAAAAAACTTTACTAAGTAGGTCATATTCAGAGTCATAAATGTTATGGACATGTTTATATCTTTGACCTTTACTTGGGCTGGTTCCTTTTCACAAGATTGCTCTTGCTCCTGATCTCTTGGTGAATTTACAGATATATGTGTATATAGGTTTACTATTGTTTGTGCAAATGACATTCTATTGGCTGCAATGTGCTGAAAAACAGAATGTTGAATGCACAAACACTTTTGCACCAGATAGTCGACTCCACTTATGCGAATGCACAACTGAATTTGCATAAGTGGAAATCGACTATCTGCATGGAGATCGCAGTACAGTGGGGAGTGGAAATTCATCCACATCCCCACTGCAGAGTGATCTTGGAGTTAGACTATATAAGTAGGAGGTGTGGGGGGTGCAGCCCCCCACATGGTGGGTGCAGGGGGGCTTGCCCCCCTGAAAAAAGTGATAGCTGTAAAGGAGTTTGATTTACATCGGCTCCTATACAGCTATCATGTGGTGGTTTCGACAACAATGTCGAGTCAAATGCATTGAGCATTTGGTTCGACATTGTGTAAGTTATTTTGTTTTACTTTCGGTATTACCATTCGTTTATTTGAACAGAAAGTGTTTTTCCATTCGAATAAACAATAGTAAACTGTGTGTGTGTGTGTGTGTGTCTGTGTGTGTGTGTGTGTGTGTGTGTGTGTGTGTGTGTGTGTGTGTGTGTGTGTGTGTGTGTGTGTGTGTGTGTGTGTGTATATATATATATATATATATATATATATATATATATATATATATATATATATATAGGTCCCCTTTGAAACATCTAAAACCCATAACATCTATATCCCATAACATCGAATTTCATAACATCTAACAGTACAAATCACATGAAAATAACATCCCCTCCACATATAACAACATATAATGAAATCAAACTACCAAACATACTTTTTACTATGTTTCTGCAGGGGGACTTGACACAGTGGGGTTAGGAAATTAACTTTTTCCCACTGTAGTGCAATCTTGGAGTTGGTATATTTAATTTACAGGGGGTGTGGAGGGTGAAGCTCCCCACAGGGGGGGGTACACGGGGGCATGCCCCCCTGCAGAAATGAAGTCAAAAGTGTTTGGTAGTCTGGTGTCATTATATGTGGAGGTGATGTTATTTTCTTGTGTTTTGTAGTGTTAGATGTTATGAAATTCGATGTTATGTGTTTTAGATGTTTTGGGTTTTAGATGTTCTGGTCTCAATACTATGAAATTAGATGTTATGGGTTTTAGATGTTTCAAAGTAGACCCATATATATATATATATATATATATATATATATATATATATATCTATCTATATATATATATATATATATAGATATATATATATATATATATATATATATATATATATATATATATATATAGATATATATATGGGTCCCCTTCAGTAGATTAAACTTTTAAATGTTCGAAGATGATATGGCCGAGACCATAACATCAAACATTTAAAACTTTGAACGGACGAATGGAGATCCGCTTACAGTGCAAAATGGGAAGATTTCCCTTTTTCACAATGTAGTGTGATCTCTGAGTTTGTATATTTAAGTAGGTGGGGGATTGGGGGGTGCAGGAGGACTTGCCCCCCTGCTACACAGGTTTAGTTTTTTTTTTTTGTTGTTGTCTTTTTTTTATTTTTTCTTCAGTTTTCGAACTTAAAAGTTCGATCTACTGAAGTAGATCCATATATATATATATATATGTATGCGCGTGTGTGTGTGTGTATATATATATATATATATATATATATATATATATATATACATATATATATATATATATATATATACATATATATATATTTATATATATATATATACATACATATATATATATATATATATATATATATATATATATATATATAGTGTGTGTGTGTGTGTGTGTTTAAATATAACAAAAACCTAAAACTAGTCAGCAATAGGAAATGGTAATACAATGCAATAATACTTTCACTGACTTCAGCATAAAAGATCAATGCATTTGTTTTGACATGCTTGATCTTTTTAATAGAATATGCTTTCCAGTTTAAAATGTGTTGCTTTCCATGGTCTTTGGAATGTCATTTGAATATCTTTCTTTTCATTTTTTTTTCTTTTTCTTTTATTTTTATTTTTCTTTCTGTTGCTCTGGGTTAAAGTAATGCGGATCTGCTTGTTTGTAGTTGCTGAAACACAAACACAATTGACTGGGTCAATCAACAAAATACAAGATGGTTGGTAGACCACATTTTGTATATAGAAGATGAGCATGTAAGAAATAGGGTTTCATATGTATGCCATATTTCAACATATAAAGCAGGTAAAATTACTATAATAATCGTTTAAATAATCAGTACGTGAGGTGGCAGGCTGAGACATTTGGCTGAAAAGTGATCACTGCCTCTCATGATGACAACAGTAGGACCATCAGTCAGAAAAGTTTTTAAGTTAAAGGAAGAGGCATCTTGTGCAGTTTCTGTGGATGGAGACATCCAATTAGACTCTCAGGTATCAATAGGCTAGAGAAACTCTAGCCACGTCACTTATACAAGAAAAAGCTTATTGAGCCTAAGGAGAATGACTTTTGGCCTTAGATGTAACAATTCAGAATGTGGAGTGGGGAATTGCCCTGTCTATTCTCAAAATGGCAGAAAAATGTTGACCTCAACTGCATAAATTGTTGGGAAGTACATGGAATACACTGGCAGACTCCTGGAATGGGTGGATGTATGTAGAGTATCCTGCTTGAGGGCATCTTTTTTGTTTGCAAATGATATTGTCCTCTTAGCCTCAAGTGTGTGTGATCTCCAGCTTGCAATGTATCCATTTTCTGCTAAGTGTAACATAGTTGGAATGAAAATCAACTCCTCCCAGTCTGAAGCCACAGTTCTCCTGAAAAAGACTGAACTGCCCTTTGTTAGTGAGGGCAAAGCAGCTAAGTCAACTGGAATGATTTTAGCATTTTGGGGTCTTGTTCATAAGTGAGGGTAAGAAGATCAGGAGATTAAATAGATAATCAATGCAATAGCAATATTACTACAGCTGTTGTACTAGATTGTGGTGGTGAAGACAAAGTTCCCTTTACTAGTCAAGCTATGGGTCTTGACAGAAAGGATAAGGTCAAGCATGTAAGTGACAGAAATGAGGTTCCATCACAGGGTAGTTGACTTCACTCTCAGAGATAAGCTGTTGTTTTTCAATGTTCAGAAAGGAGTAATGAAGTGGTTTGAGTACTTAGGATGCTATATAGATGACTCTCATGGGAGATGTTCTAGGCATACCCCACAGGAAGCAGTACCTAGGGCAGACCCAAATACACCGATGGGGTGATATTCTCTTCCACTGTCTGGGAAATTCCATGGGATGAGCTGAGGACTGTAACTAGTGAGAGGGAAGTTTATTTTTTCTTTTTTTTTCTGTCACATTTATGTTGCTACCACTGACAATTTCAGCAGGATAAGATGTTCAGAAATACATTGAATGGATGACTGTTCCATACATCTGATAATCCTGACACTGTAATGTTTGTTTATCTCAAGACAGGGAACAAAATAGCCAATAATGACACGTTTTACAATGAAAGGAATTTTTTTTATGTTTAATTTAGTTATATATCTAATTAAGTAAAAACTTAATCTATTCAACAGGGCAGACTTAGAGAAATATATATATATATATATATATATATATATATATATATATATATATATATATATATATATATATATAAGCAATCATTACAAACATCACGGAACAGACCATAGTCATCCCATCAACATTTTATATGTCAGCAGAAGTCACCTTCAAATTCTGAATGAAAATTCTTGGTTGATGACTAGTTCATATATAATAAAAAGGACTGAGAACTTACAGCTTTATTTTAGCACAAGGAATCTTTTACACAAGAAAACTGATTAAATAAAATATAACTAAACTTAAACTATGGTCAATGCAGTGACAATACTATCACAGCTGGTGTACTAGATTATGGTGATGAAGACAATTAATTAAACAGTTTAACTAAAATGTAGCTCTTTAATTTTTAAATTTTTATTTTCTTTTAATGTAATTATATCTACATATACTCTCTATTCTCCATCATTTTCTTCAAGACTCCTGTTCCTAATACATACCAAACATGCTCCTCATCTTTCTAGCCACATGTCTACTCTTACTACTATCATACCTTGCACACCTATGATACCTATCGCACCTATTTCTCAACCTCCCCCCCACCATTACTCATACTGTCTATGTCACTTGCCAGCCATTTACTATTACTACTGCATCTAGCTTATATGGCTTACTCCCCCATCTTGTCTTCAGATATAAAATTCTTAACCCTTCTCCCAACCTATATAAGGTAAAATTTTAATTTAATACTAACATACTTAAGCCCTCACTAGTGTATGCATACTGTAAAAAGATTGTATTATGCAGTGATATCCACCCAACCCAGGTCCCTACTTCCTCTGTTCTCAACCTGCTCCCTCTTGTACTATAACATCTATTAAACATTTGAAAATCATATACATGACTATTCAAAGTATAGTAAGCAAAGTCTCTGAATTTCATTCCTGGATCACTTGTTACTCCCCAGACATTATTATTCTTACAAAAACATAGCTCAAACCACTTATAAAAGACTCTGAAATCCCCCCCACCCCTGGCTATAGTATAATTCGCTGTGACGGATTAAATAAAAAAGGTGGTGGTGTAGAATCATGTTTTCTAACCATATCTCCGTCTCTCCTTCTATTTCTCTACCTAAATTCCTCTCTGCTGAGATTATTGTCTCTCACTGTAAATTAAATGAGCATAAAACACTAAGTATAATTGTCCTATATATTCCCCCAGGAAATAACATCCCTATTCTGGAATACATCCTACACTGGGTATCTACTTCCATTTCTCATTAAATAATAATTATTGGTGATGTCAACATTAACTGGCAAACCTTCACATCAGACTACCTTTCCACTAGTATCAATCTGTATGTTTTCAAACAACTCATAACTTCCAATACTCACTTCAACAAAGCTAATGGCAATGGGACTACTCTGGACTGGATCCAAGTCTCAAATCCTAACTTTTATGACTCTCCAAAAACCCTGACAGACTCCCTCAGTGATCACCATCCCACCTATGTTCAGAGACTAGCAACTCACCATATCAAACAGCACCTTTATAAAGACTGCCATAACCTCTCAAATTTTTATTCCAAGACCTTTAACAACATCCTTAATAACATTAATCAGTCTATCCTCTATTCTCTACCACTGGATAATGCTGCTCTAAAATGTAATACAATATTTCTTGATATTTTCAATAGCTTTGCTCCTATAAGAAAAAAGAGAGTTAAATTAATTCAGTCACCTTGGCTATCCCCTTCTAGTAGACAATGAATGTATAGGAGAGACAAAGGAGAGACAAAGCTTGGAGAAACTGGCAAATATACAAATCTCAAGCTCACCTACAGACCTACAAACAACTTCAAAATATGACAAAAAAGGTACTGTTGATAAGAAATATTATTACTTCAACCCACAGGATAACCAAAAACACAACCCCCAAAATGTTGGTCCATTATCAAGAAAATATTATACCCTGGAACATCTATCACATTAAATGAAAGTTCTGGAGAGGATGATTGATAAACAGATACGCAGAGTAGTAGAATGTAAGATGGGAGATGAGCAGTTTGGATTCAGATCAGGATGCAGCACAATTGACCTGATTTTTGCATTGAGACAGATACTTGAGAAGAAGCTAGAGATGAGGAGAGAGTCCAATAGCAATCCTAAACTTGGAGAAAGCATATGACAAGGTCCCAAGAAAGCTGATCTGGGTAGTACTGTGGTGGTCTGAAGTCCTAGAAACATTGGTAGAATTAGTGCAGGCTATGTACAAGGACCCAATGACTCAAGTACAAACAGTTTTTGGCCTCACAGAGGGGTTCCCAGTGGGTGTGGTTGTACATCAGGGTTCAGCTCTAAGCCCACTGCTATTCATACTGGTGATGGACTACATTAGCAAACAGGTTAGAGTGGATGGATCAATAAAGCTGCTGTATGCAGATGATGTGGCAGTATGGCCAGATTCTGAGCTAGAACTTCAGCAAAGGATAGGAGAATGGAATGTAAATCTGAAGACACATGGGATGAAACTAAGCAGAGCTAAGACGGCAGCAATGGCAGCAAATTGGGGAAATCAGAAGAAGCTGAGAATAGAGATAGAAGGGAAGATAGTGGAACAGGTAAGCAGCTTCAAGTATCTGTGAGGAGTAGTTGATGAGAAGGGAAGTCTGAAGGAAGAGGTCAAAGCTAGAATTAGAGGGGCTGCAGCCAACTGGCATAGAGTATCAGGTGTAGTCCATGACAGAAAAATGCCAAAGAAGATGAAAAGTAAGGTGTACAAGACACTGGTGCGACCAGTACTACTGTATGGTACAGAAACCTGGGCAGTAAAGGCAGAACAGTTGAAGAAGCTAGAGGTGATGGAAATGAAGTGCCTGAGAAAGGTGATAGGATGCACACTGTGGGACAGATGAAGAAATGAGGACATAAGAGCAGAAGCCAAAGTAGCTCCAATTGCAGAAAAGATCAAAGAGAACAGATTAAGGTGGTTTGGGCACATATGTAGAAAAGCAGAAGACAAGCTGGTGAGGAAGATTTGGGGCAGACAGGAAGAAGGTAAGAGGAAGTGAGGACATCCAGCAAAGAGCTGGATGGATTGTGTGAAAGAAGATCTGCGACAGTCAGGCATGAGTGTTGAAGAAGACAGGAGTATGGCACTGAATCGAGAGAACTGGCAGCCATTAACACGTTACCCTGACCCCATGTAGAAAAAAATGGGGAAAAGGGGGCTAATGATGATGATGATGAACATCTAGTACCGATAACCCTTGTCCAGACATCTTGCCCTTAAAAACTGCTTGTAAATGTAACTCCCACTTTATAGACTCAATAGCCACCCTCACCCAAAACTCCCTACAGAATCCTGCCACCCCTGACAAACTTCAAAGCTTTAACAATGCCATTTTCAACTTAAAATCTGTATGTACTTCATATATAAAAAAAAAATATTACACAAACTTACCCCTGCTCACCCTCTGCAGACAATCTCCCATATGAATATTTAAAGATTGCTGCTCTCTCTGTTGCCTACCCAGTCTCTAGCTTGATCAATCAATCCATTCATGAGTCATATGTCCCATCTCTCTGGAAAAATGTTAACATCATTCCTCTTCATAAAGGGGAAACTCCACTGAAATAAAACTTCAGACCAATTGCAATCTCATCCCCTCTTTCCAAGATCTTAGAAAAATGTATTCATAAACAGTTTTTACAATACTTACTCCAAGAAAATCTATTAACCTTTACCCAACATGGCGTTTGCCCAGATCATAGTGTAACAACTGCCCCATTGTCTTTTTGAATCATGCCATTAAAGCCAGAAATAACAATTTAGTTTCTTCCCTCTTTTTAGATCTTTCTAAAGCGTTCGATACAATTTCACATACCAAACTACTCTCAAAAATGTCTGCTTTAGGCTTTTCCATTACAACAGTCACTTGGTTCTCCAGCTGTCTATCTAACTGGCTACAATAAGTTAAATGACTCTCTACTTACTCATCTTTTCTCACAGTTAATACAGATGTCCCACAAGGCTCGGTACTTGTCCCTCTCCTTTTTAACATGTTTATAAATGATCTACATACCCCCTCCCAACAAGCTACACTTAAACAATATGCAAATGACTCCAATGTCATTAGCTCATCTAATAGTCCTTCCCAGTTACAGTCTGTCACTTAACAGGCTTTTAACCCTATTCAAAACTGGCTCAGTGGCAATCTTTTCCTAAATCCAAATAAAACAAAACTGCTCTTATTTCTCCCCAAATCCCAAACGCACATAAAAGACACCTTCAAAATATCCTCTGCCAACAATACTGAAATTGAATTTGTACCTCACACAAAGTTACTTGTAGTCATAATAGATGAGCAACTGAAATTTGATCTTCATATTCAAAAGTGCATAAAAACAACACACCAAAAACTGGGCATGCTCTATAGATCAAAAAGATTCCTTACCAACTCTACAAGCATTACTCTAGCCAATACATACCTCCTTCCTTCACTACTATATGCCTCACCTATTTTCACCAACATTCAGCTCTCCCTATGATCAAAACCTGAGATTTTCTCTAACAAAGTAGCTAGATTTGCAGCCAGTCAGTCATACAACTCCCACCATTGCTCTGCCCTCAGATATTTAAACTGGCTTGAGTTACTTCACTACCTTAAGTTCATCCAACTCCTTCTTGGTCATAAAATGACATACAAATCCTCAACTTGCCCAGCAACCAGCAACATTCTTAACTATTACCTCCCAAATCACCCTCTTCTCTCATCTGAAAAACACCTCCTTCAAATCCATCAACCGAAAAAAATCTATTGGCCACTGCTTATATTCCTATTAGAAGCCAAGGTCTGGAACAGCATTCCTACATATTTTAGAGCAATGCCTTGTAGTCACATATTCAAACAATCTCTAAAGAGATTTGTCCTTAACTCCTGGCTCTGTACATGTCTTACACCAGGCTGACACTACCCATTACTCCTTCCTTCTCTTCCTTTCTCTCCCCTCTCTTCCCTCTTCCTTCTCCCTTTTCCTTCTCTTTCACTTTATTCTTCTTTTCCCACTTTCCTTTCCTCCATTCTCTTATTATCCAAAGCACCAGTTGCATCTCAGATAGCTCCTTAATTTAACTCCATTTCCTAATCTCCCCAGCTGCATAATCTCTTTCCTTTTTATTAGTCTTTTGCCCATATTTACAATGTTTAACATGTTTACCATTGTTATCACTATTGATTGTACTTTACTAGGTGTTCAGTATCCTATGATTGTCATTTAATATTCACTGCATGATTTTCTGATCTGATTTTATTTATCCTGTGTGCCAATTCTTTTATTTGTTATTGCACTTCATGTGATAATATTATGTAGTTTCTTAATTTAATTATTTATGTTGGTGCTTTTCTCCCCAGGTCTCCAGTGAAAATGGGATTCATGTCCAGTCAGACTTTCCTGATAAACAAATGCCAAATAAATAAAAATGAATAAACTAGTAATATATGCATTTATTTCAACTGTAAGATCCTGCTCATATTAGTTAACTTTAACTGTCATCTCTAGCTTATCTGTTGCTACAGTAACTTGCATTTCAGGGATGAACTATTACTATGTAAGCTCATAAACTACCCTGTGGTTTCTTAACAATGGAGTAACTTATACTACATGTGAGTGTGCAGGAAACAAAGCCAATAATATGGGAGATGTGGAACGTTGCCCTCCATTTTACCCAGGATTTAGAGTTCAATTTATAATTATCACATTTTTGTAGAAACATTCTTCCACAGAAATGTGGATCATTAAATAGTACTATAACCATCTTTCTGTGAGCCCATTAAAATGTTCATTTTGGTTATACTTAGTTTGGCCTTGTGATTAGTTGATACTAAACATACATTGAGACAAACAGACCCCCCCCCCATCCATGGTGGAGTATACACTGCTGAGCTATTATTCATTGCTAGAAGTCATATGTTACAATCTAAAGACATTTTCAGTGCAAACATGAGTATATACTGCGATGGTAAATTTTGTGATATGTTATGATCACAGGTGTCACACAATTGTTTAAGGACCTGGAAGAATAGATCCCTGCTACCTGTAGCATGGGCCTTAATTTTGGTAAGCAGGCTGCACAAGCTGTCCTTCCCAAATATCAGTGGCATGTAAAGTAGAGTGAAATAACTCTGCACTCCATTGATAATTTCACTGAACCCATGCATGGGATAAAGCATTTAGGAGCTGCCTCAAGTAAAGAATCAAAAGCACCAAAGGCTTAGCAGATTACTTGAAACAAACAATTTATTGAGTTAGCGCTTTCGGAAACAAACTGTGTTTTTCCTTCTTCAGACAAGGTACTACCATTTTGCAAAGCTTATAAATGACACATACAATGCGAATTAACTGATTGTTGAAACTAATTGAATAGTTTTAAAGTGACATACAATTCAGTAGATTTTAAAAAGCCAAAGGAGTACACCTTAGGCAAATACACTTGAGTCACAGAGTCCTGACTATCAATTGAACCAACATATAAGAATAGTGATGCTGTGTGTGAATATTAAAAAAAACAATTAATAAAATTTTTGTTAAACAAATCCAATAAAAAATACTTATTAGACCATTAAAAACAAATCTTCCATGACACTAATACTTTGACTAAACTGAAGGCTCACATGTAAAACCAGTAAAACTATTATCTGTTTAAAGCCAACTTCTTTAGAAAACATTTTATAGAGACCATTTCGTTTAACCCTGGGGGTAAATAAGCAGCAGTAGAAATTTGCCATTTGAGTTCATCAATTTCTAGATTAATCTGCCAAGGCCCTCCTCTAATGTCTGTATTAATTTGTTTTAACGCAGAGAACTTAAAAGCATGGTCTGGAAAATCTGCGATGTGCCTAGCCAAAGCATTGTTTGTGTCCCTTTTGTTAACAGCATAAATGTGCTCATAAATGTGTGTCCTGAGCTTTCTTTCGGTCTTCCCGATATAGAAAGCTTTACAGGCCTGGCACTTGGCACAGTAAACCACTCCCTTAGATTCACACGAAAATCTACCATTAGGTTTATATACCCTCCCTTATTTCAAAATGGTGATTCGTGTTGAGGTACTTACACTGTTGACACCTCCCGCATTTAACCATGCCTTTACTAGTACTGGGGTGTGAGTTAATGGAATATTGCAGCAGCTGTTTCAAGTTCTGCCCCCTTCTAAAGGTAATCTTGGGTTTATTACCAAAAAGTTTAAATAGGGAGGGGTCCTCCATAATGAGGGCCCAGTTCTTATAAAGAGTTTGTCTAATAAAAGAGTGGTTAAGGTTGTAGGTAACAACAAAACTTGTGTGGTGGCAGTCTTTGGTGTTACATAAGGAAACAACCCTCTGGTGAACGGGAGAGAAGTCCTCAGCCAAAGCTTGAGTTGTACCTAAAAGGGGTGTAAAATAGCCAATCTGCCTTTTAGTAATGACCTCGGAGGAGATACCAGAAACTAGGCTCAGAGAGTATCCTCTCTTAAGAAACATATGTTCAAGCTTAGAACATTCATCCATAAAATCTCTCTCATCGGAGATCATTCGGGCTGCCCTGACTAACTGCCCCTTAACCACTGCTCTCTTTTGGTGGTAGGGGTGGCAGCTAGAAAAATGAAGGAAACAGTTGGAATAAGTGGGCTTCCTGTAGATGGTACTTTTAAATCTTTTTCTACCCACATCCTTATGCAGACTAATGTCAAGAAAATTAATACATTCATTTTGTAGGTTGAATGTAAACTCCAAAAAATTAGTTGAAGCTGAAATCAATTCAATAAATTCTTGAACACCTTCAGTCGGCCCTTTCCACAAAATGAACATATCATCTTGGTACCTTGTGTACCATGCTATGTTTTCTTTAAACACAGCCGTTTTAAAGAGGAAGGTGGTCTCCCAATGAGCCATTATGCAGTTGGCAAAATTGCCACCACAGGGGTTCCCATCGCCACCCCTGATTTTTGCAAGAAGATCTCTCCCTCAAGCCACATAAAGTTGTTACTCAACACCTTAAGAAAGAAATTATTCCGAAGGGGCTTAGACAATGGCGTTATCCTGTTGGGCTGGTAAACCAGTCTGAATTCCACTTGGAACTTATTGAGCTGTTTAACAAACAAGGTTTTGATTTTATTTAATTAATAGTTAAGCAGTACCAAGTTCAGGTGGCTATTTTTAAAGCTGAATTAGAACAGATGGAGTTTGACATCACATCCAATGTTGATTTTCCTCGCTACAAGTATGAATATTTGTGGATTTTAAACAGTATTGAGGCTACTATTATCAAGCTGGCTTCAGCTAAGAAAAAGAAAATTTTAAGAGACACTCAGCAGTATTCTTCTGGGACTGCCTACCCCCCTCCCCCACCTGTTTTGGTTAACAATTTTCTGAGTACACATAATGTAGATCAGGACACACCAGGTGAGAATGGGGATCAAGAGCTGGACAGTTTCAATGAGGAAAATGTGCCCAGACGAAGTGAAAGAATCAGGAACAATGCAAATAATTCTAATACCTTCCCTGCTGCTAACACTCGAGCTGCTGTTAATAGGAACCAAAATAGAAACACAGACAATTCTGCTCAGTCTAACCAGCCCTCGACATCCATGCAACATTGTTTTCACTTACATCAGGGCAATGGGCAGAACAATCTGAGAGTGTCCAACCAACAAGGACGCACACGCAAACAAAGGAACCAGCGCAGGAGGTAGTAGCAGAGGGGGTTTTAGAACCCCAAGTGCTGCCTAACTCTACTGGTGACTTTTTTATTTATAATTATTCTGACTTGACTTTCCCACAAGACAATATTGACTTTTTTGCCTTGGGTTTATCTTTTGTTCCAGATTCAGGGATGAACATAGTAGATTCCATTGTGGATTTGAAACTTTTTGTACGCAAAATTAACCTCAATGCTGTTTTGGGTCCGTCCCCCTCCCTTGCCAACTTTTTGCGTGTTTCAAGTACCTTTAACCCACCTCTGCACCCTAATATTTTGGCTTTTGAGAAAATGTGTGAGTTGGATTTTAGGGCTTGTGCTGATTCAGGTTTAAGAACCACGAAACACTGTTATAACATCACTCAAAATGAGCGTGATTTTATTAAATTGCTGATTGATTGTAAAATCAGGATTATGAAACCGGACAAGGGAGGGGGCCTAGTTTGTATGAATCACAGTACATATATGGCATGTATGACCGAATATCTTAAAAATTCGCCTTACCAACAAGTTTGTCTTAATGAGGTTAATGTGGCTTACGCTAAGTTTAGGGCTGCTTTAGACTAACTTTTTATTGAAAAGGCTATTGACTTAGAGTTGTTCCATTTTCTTACTATGCCAGCCCCCAGAATGGCATCCCTATTTGGCATTCCTAAAATCCATAAGCGGATTATTGACCCCCCTTTTAGACCCATTGTTGATGGACGTGGGTCCATTTCTTATGGTTGTGCCAAGTATGTGGACAGCATCCTAAGGCCCCTAGTTGAGAGCGAGCTCCAAATTTGCAAGGACTCTTGGAGTTTTTTAACCCATCTTGCGACCATCCCTTTCAAGGAAGATTACAAAATGTTGACAGTAGACGTAAAGGAACTCTACACAGTGATTCCCCAGGATTTGGGGATTGAGTGGATTAGGGATTTTATGTCTGCAAGGAAATGCGACAATAATATCATTTATGTCGTCACCTCCTTGTTAGATTTAGTGTTGAGTAACAACTTTATGTGGCTTGAGGGAGAGATCTTCTTGCAAAAATCAGGGGTGGCAATGGGATCCCCCTGTGGTGGCAGTTTTGCCAACTGCATAATGGCTCATTGGGAGACCACCTTCCTCTTTAAAACGGCTGTGTTTAAAGAAAACATAGCATGGTACACAAGGTACCAAGATGATATGTTCATTTTGTGGAAAGGGCCGACTGAAGGTGTTCAAGAATTTATTGAATTGATTTCAGCTTCAACTAATTTTTTGGAGTTTACATTCAACCTACAAAATGAATGTATTAATTTTCTTGACATTAGTCTGCATAAGGATGTGGGTAGAAAAAGATTTAAAAGTACCATCTACAGGAAGCCCACTTATTCCAACTGTTTCCTTCATTTTTCTAGCTGCCACCCCTACCACCAAAAGAGAGCAGTGGTTAAGGGGCAGTTAGTCAGGGAAGCCCGAATGATCTCCGATGAGAGAGATTTCACAGATGAATGTTCTAAGCTTGAACGTATGTTTCTTAAGAGAGGATACCCTCTGAGCCTAGTTTCTGGTATCTCCTCCGAGGTCATTACTAAAAGGCAGATTGGCTATTTTACACCCCTTTTAGGTACAACTCAAGCTTTGGCTGAGGACTTCTCTCCCGTTCACCAGAGGGTTGTTTCTTTATGTAACACCAAAGACTGCCACCACACAAGTTTTGTTGTTACCTACAACCTTAACCACTCTTTTATTAGACAAACTCTTTAGAAGAACTGGGCCCTCATTATGGAGGAACCCTCCCTATTTAAACTTTTTGGTAATAAACCTAAGATTACCTTTAGAAGGGGGCAGAACTTGTAAAACAGTTGCTGCAATATTCCATTAACTCACACCCCAGTACTAGTAAAGGCATGGTTAAATGCGGGAGGTGTCAACAGTGTAAGCACCTCAACACGAATCACCATTTTGAAATAAGGGAGAGGGTATATAAACCTAATGGTAGATTTTCATGTGAATCTAAGGGAGTGGTTTACTGTGCCAAGTGCCAGGCCTGTAAAGCTTTCTATATCGGGAAGACCGAAAGAAAGCTCAGGACACGCATTTATGATCACATTTATGCTGTTAACAAAAGGGACACAAACAATGCTTTGGCTAGGCACATCGCAGATTTTCCAGACCATGCTTTTAAGTTCTCTGTGTTAAAACAAATTAATACAGACATTAGAGGAGGGCCTTGGCAGATTAATCTAGAAATTGATGAACTCAAATGGCAAATTTCTACTGCTGCTTATTTACCCCCAGGGTTAAACAAAATGGTCTCTATAAAATGTTTTCTAAAGAAGTTGGCTTTAAACAGATAATAGTTTTACTGGTTTTACATGTGAGCCTTCAGTTTAGTCAAAGTATTAGTGTCATGAAAGATTTGTTTTTAATGGTCTAATAAGTATTTTTTATTGGATTTGTTTAACAAAAATTTTATTAATTGTTTTTTTTTAATATTCACACACAGCGTCACTATTCTTATATGTTGGTTCAATTGATAGTTAGGACTCTGTGACTCAAGTGTATTTGCTAAGGTGTACTCCTTTGTCTTTTTAAAATCTACTAAATTGTATCTGTCACTTTAAAACTATTCAATTAGTTTCAACAATCAGTTAATTGGCATTGTATGTGTCATTTATAAGCTTTGCAAAATGGTAGTACCTTGTCTGAAGAAGGAAAAACACAGTTTGTTTCTGAAAGCGCTAACTCAATAAATTGTTTGTTTCAAGTAATCTGCTAAGCCTTTGGTGCTTTTGATTCTTAGTGTGTGTTTGCCTTTTTGTCTAGCTGCCTCTGGTAGTTAGTAGTACAGGGGGAAGCCCTTGGCTAGATTTCCTATTTCTGTAATTCAGTATGGACCAAAACAGTGGTATACCTGGTGATATATAACTGTCCCTCCAAACCATTCTGTTGATGTTGCAGAAGACTTTATATCCATAGATTGAGTACTTCTGATTCCATTTGACTTGCTCATGTGCAGTAAATCCATCAGTATTGGGTTGGAGGATGCCTTGTATGCCAGACACAGGTCACGTCTTAGCAGTTTGTACGATACTGAGTAATACGACAGAGTATTGAGTTGGCCCATGTAGGACAGCTTGTTTAGGTCTTGTATCCTTTTAGCAAGGTATTTCTTTGGGTGTTCCAGTTGTTGCATGTTTCTGGACATATACATACCAAAGGGGGCATTATACTCAATGACTGTCCTAGTAAGGGCTGAGTAAAGAGAGAGAATGATATCCCTAGATATAGACACAGTCACTTTATTTATAAGCTGTGCAATATAGAAGCACTTTCTTACAATGGATACATGTTGGGCAAAATTTAGACCATTGTCCACATAAACTCCCAAGTTCCTAACAACTGAGTCAACTGTTAGGGACATATTGTAAATGTGGTAGTTCCCTGGGATAAATGACTTCCTAAAGGATACAACATTGCATTTTTAGCATTTAGTTTCAGTCTATGATTTTGGCACTAATTATTTATTTGGGATAAACTTTCCTGCAGTATGGCTAAGTCATTTGTGGAGTCAATGACTGCTCTTAACTTGCAGTCATCTGCAGACTTAGTCAGCCAGAGCTCTTTGGTATTGGCTTTTACTTCAGAAAAGCATATGCCAAACAGGAAAGGCTCCAGCACAGAACCCTGTGGGACTCCACTGGTGGCTGATCTTTTTGTGGAAGTAACTTCTCCTGTTTGATTTCCTGTGTCTTATAGGTTTATAGATTCATAGGTGTTTACTAGGCTAATGGACACAAGGGCCTTTTTAAGCCTAGCCATGCATTCCAAATCTCTGAAAATCTCTGATACCCTTGATAAGTGTAAGCAAGGGCTTGGGAGTTGAAATATTTACAAGCAAGGACCTGGGAGAGGAACCATTTACAGGTTGTCTGTGTCCATTAGAGACATAGGTGGCAAAACAGGAATGACTTTCCTGTTCCCCATCCAATTGCCCAGGTTGCACTTGAATTGGGTTAGGGAGGAACTCTGCTTTACATGGATGAGGATCCAGTTCCAGAGATGGGGTAATCTCTGGGATACATACCTCTATCTCCAGCAGGTCCTATCTATATCACAGGCAAGGTTTAAGTCTTTAGAATGGGTAATTCCAGTGCTGTTTGTTTTGTGGATATGCAAGAGGTCCATCAGAGTGAGATCTGACAATGCCATGTATGTCAGGCATATATCTCCCCTCAAAAGCCTGTAGGAGACAGAATACAGGGATAGAGCCTTGAGGTGGTCTGCATAGGACTTTTTACTTAAGCCCTGTATTCTTTTACAAAGGAACCTCTGTGGACATTCCCATTGTTGGATATGCCTGGTTAGGTGCATATCAAAGGGGGCATTGTACTCAATGATTGGTCTGATGAATGCTGAATACAGTGGAACAATGACTTCCTTAGATTTAGATGCCATATCTTTGTTTATAAGTTGCGCAAAATAAAAGGATTTCCTCACTACTGTAGACATGTGATAGTCAAAGGCTAAATTACTATCTATGTGTGTCCCTAAGTTCCTGACTACTGGGTCAACTCTAAGGAATGTGCTGTCAAAATGATAGTTACCAGGGATGGATGACTTCCCGGAGGATACTTTTATGCATTTCTTGGTATTTAGTTTTAGTCTATGGCTCTGACACCAGTTGTTCATCTATGTCAGCCCCTCCTGGAGAACATTTGTGTCAGTATGGGATTCAATAACAGCTCCTAATTTGCAATCATCTGCAAATTTAGTCAGCTAGAGACCACTGACATTGGCCTATCTGTAATCCTGATGGCAATCCAGTGAGTGGCATAGGGGTTTATTCCCAGTTTATTTAGCTATTCTACTATGCCTGAGTGGGGAATTGTGTAAAAAAGGTTTGACCAGTTCCAGGTATGCAGTGTGCCTATCCATTGCTTTAGTGACATTTTCAAAAAAATCCACCAGTTTGAGTAAGCATGACCTGCCCTTGATGAAAACAAAGTGAGTCCAGTATTTGGAAATCTCCTGTATCCTGATGGATTAGATCCATGATAAGTCTTTCCATGGCTTTGCAAATGAGGCTGGTCAGACTTACAGGTCAGCAATTGCCTGAGTCTTTGGTAGGACCGTCCTTATGCAGGAGAAAGACTGTAGTTGTTCTCCATTCACTTGGTCTTCTTCATCTTTTCCTGGTTGGGGTCACCACAGCAGATCATCTGTCCACTCATGATTGGCAGTGGAGTTTTACAGTGTTGAGTTGCCAGCCCGGTGCCCAACCTTTCACAGAAGGCACACACATGCACACACTCACACCTAGGGCCAATTTAGAGTGTCCAATCCACCTATTGCATGTTTTTGGGATGTGGAAGGAAACTGGAGCACCTGGAGGAAACCCACGCGACCACAGGGAGGACATGCAGACTCCGCACAGAAGGCACCCCAGCCAAGAATCAAACCGGAGAACCTCTTGCTGTGAGGCGACAATGATAACTGCTGCACCACCGTGTCCATTTGCTTGGTACAAAACTTATATGAAGGCTGAAATTGAACAGTGTTGTTAGGGGTGTGGCTAAATCATGCTTCATGCTATTTAAGTAATATGTGTATTTATTTGAACTTCTGTAAGATCCTGTTCATATCATTTAACCTATCTTCTAACAACCTATATCTTGCACTAGATTACATTCCCAGCTTGTGGAATGTTGAAAATCTGTGATTAAATGTCCACATAGGTCCCAGAATGCAGTGCAAGCCTGTCACCACAGGATACAGTACTTCTTCATTAAGTACTATATGCATCTACAGACAGTAATCAAGGGGAACAACACTGAAGGAATATGTAGCAGACTGCTAATGAGTATTCCTATGTGTCTGCAGAGGTGGTTGCCAAGAACCTGGAAGGAACACTTAGAGAGGGTCGTGGCTCACTCTCAGGTCAGAATTTAATACAGTGGACCTCCCTCAAAATCTAGATGTCTTTGAAGCTGTTTCCTCCTGAAGAAGCAAGTTGCTCACTGTACATTGTTGGGGGTGGGGTATTGTTTCATTTTTCCTTTGTGTTGATGTGCATTATAATGCTCAATAAAGGCAAACCAGCAGTGTTTGATGACTCTGGCTTCCATGGTAGTAGGTATAGAGGCTGCAGACAGATACATCTGCTCTGCTGTGCAGAGGGTCACTGTCCTCTCATCTGTTCATCATCATCTTACTAAGTGCCTTGATGCAGGTATGTACTATCATCTGCGTGTCCTATACTGGAAGTCCTGCCTCTGTTGTGAGGGAGGATTCTTACCACCCTGTTACTTTCCACTGTGCTGGTCTCACTGTTGCCACAGCCCCAACATGGTTATTCACAATTTTGCTGCCACTGTGACTGTTTTAGGTTATATTTCTGAAAATATTTTGCTATGAATCTCAGGTTTTCATATAGACAGAGATCCATCCCTGGTAAATTATGTCATTGTCAGTTGTTTCATTGTTTATTTGTATGTTTATGTATGTATGTATGCATGTATGTATGTATGTATGTATGTATGCATGTATTTATTTATTTATTTATTTATTTATTTATGTGTTTATGTATGTATTTATTTATTTATTTAATATTTAACATGGTAAAATTCTAATGTGCCAAGCATTTTTTTCAGGGGAGACACAGAGAGCCAAATGTTCCAACACAAGGCTGCATAACTATATAGTGAATATAATAAAATTATAAAAAAAGAGAAACAACTTTGCTTAGTTCAAACAGAAGTAGCTAACTACAGTCAGAGAAATAGTATTGAAAACTTAGCAATCAATATGCTTAACAAAGCATAGTGGGTACTTAATCCCAGTAAATCCATTCACAGTCTCATCCACGTTGTGTATATTTCTACAGTTAGAGTGCAAGTTTCCTATAAGCCACAGGCATTTTGGAGATTAGCAGAACTGAAATGAAGATGGTTAGCAATGTCAGGCTTTGACTGGGGTGGACTACAGTGTTTAAAGGGGTTTAGACTGAAGAGGTACACTTTAAAGTTGTTTTTGAGCTTTAGCGGTGAGTCACTATGTCTGCTAAAGGAGAGGATTGAATTTCATAAAATAAGTAGGGGAGTGAAAAATGCACTGGTGGTGGATTTGCTAACAGTAGTGTTTTTGTGGAGAATCAGTTGTGCTGAGGATCTAAGGTTACATAAGTGTTTGTGCCAGGTGAGGGGGTGGTAGGACAAGACCAATGGTAGAAAACGTCAGTGATAGTGGGAGTTAGACTAAAATGTTTGATAGAGAAGGGCACTTGAGTTGGACAAGTACAACATAGGGATGAGAGTCTCTCACAGAACCTGAAGCACATTTTGCTATTGTTGACAATGGAAAACTTATCTATACCACTTCATCAATGGGATGTTAAAACTGCCCCACCACAATTCAACACCAGAGTGAGTATAGCTCTACGTAGAGTAAGTCTGCTAATTCTGGCATAGAGTGCCAAGAATGTATGCATCAAATTGAGGACAGTTTTCCATACCTTTTGAAAGGAGAGTCAAAGAGTTTTTTTTTTTTTTTTTTGGGGGGGGGTACTTGGATGCTGTCCTGTATTAAACTAGGGATCATCAGATTTCAAAGTACTGAGATGGAGAGAAGTTTGCCTGATCTAGTCCTTTAAGAAAGATCTGATTGCTGTTCAGCTTCCACCTGAGCATCTCTGGGACCTGCGGCTAGAAGAGAAACATCTTCAGCCTATTGAATGTTATGCAGATTCTTACAAACCTGCAACTTGCCATTAATGAAAATATAGAACAGTAGGGTGCAGTACTAATTGACTAATCACTGCACACTACTCTATAGGTGGAGATGGATAACTAAGCCTAGCAGGGAATTTCCATTTAAAAAAAAAAGGATGCTACATCCATTTAGATGGGACAGTCCCTAGTCCCATTTGGACAGAAACACATTATGGGGCATGAAGATAAAAAATTTGCTGAAGTCACCATAGTAATCAACGTTATTCACCAGTTTAGTTAGTTAAACAAAGTTTGCACTGGTTCCACGTTTGTGCTTTCTTTTGATACTTTCTCCAAAAAAAAAAATAAAATAAAAATTACTGCATAAACAGGAATGTTCACATAGTCATTTGACAATTAGCCTCCTGTTTGTCAATCTTTTTATTAAAATATTTTTATTTGTTCCATCAATGGATTTGAATTTGGTCGATTTCCTCAGAAATTTTAATTGTGAGGATTTTTTGGTTGTATTAGGTTTTAAAATTGCATGCATTTTTTTTTAGTAAGTAATATTTATGAGTTTTTTTTATACTAGGTATGGTTGTTTGTATGCAATATTTTTACCTGAAGCATTTTAGATAACTATTTTTAAATGAAAGGTATTGTTTAAAAATAGTGGATAGTTCATTTGATGTAAACTGGGTCATTTTGTGGAGGTGTCTTTATTCTGAAGGAGTTTTATGTGTAACTGGAACAAAAGAGCTAAAGAGAATTTGTGACTGTTGGTTATGTCAATCTTTTTTCTTTTAACAATAAAAATAGTTAATCCTGGACAGATCTTTAATGAACAAATAGAAGAAAGGAGAGGAGAAATGAGCAACAACAGAGGAGCACCATACAAAGCAACAGTAAATAAAAACTTATGCAGTAAATATTGTAGTTTTCTCTTAAAACATTTGAGTTGCTATGTCCTGTTCACTGGTATCAGAACAACTACAAATGAATACAGTGTGCAGAAGGACATGGATTTGCAGCACAGGAAATGCATTAAAAAGTATCCACCTGTCCAGAAGTTCAGGTGCAACCCAAAACCATAAGAAGCATCAGTGAAAAAGCAGACACAGTGTCCTTTGAGAAAGGCATGGCTTCCTGCAAAAGCTGAAGGAGTTCCAGAACACTGATAACAGGAAAATAATCATTAAAATGTAATATATCATACCAAGTGTGTGTGTGTGTGTGTGTGTGTGTGTGTGTGTGTGTGTGTATAGACTAAATTATAGCATTAAGTAATATGTGTAAACAAATGTAATGAAACAAATTTGTGAACTATTAATGCAGAGCAAAGTTCCAGTACAGAAACAGAAGGTAACTGGCACCACTTTGTGCTAAGGTACTTAGGTTAAAGCAAATATTACGGGAAATGCACTAATCACAAGACACTGCAAGAAGAAGACAGAGGAAACTCAAGAGCAAGTGAGGAAATATGTTGGTGACAGTGTTGGGGGGCTTCAGAAAGATCAATCAGATGAAGCAGTGAACTATAAGAAATATTGGAATCAAGCAGCACACCCACCAGAGTCAGACTTTTTCCACTGACTATTTCAGGCCACCATCACAAAACAAAGTCGAAGGGTAATTGTGAGGAATTAAAGTTAGGGAACAAAGAGAGTAGAAAGCAAACATTATTAAAAGGTTTTGTATGTATATATATATATATATATATATATATATATATATATATATATATATATATACACACATGTATTTAT
The DNA here is from genome assembly GCF_019279795.1 of Protopterus annectens. Classification (NCBI taxonomy): domain Eukaryota; kingdom Metazoa; phylum Chordata; order Ceratodontiformes; family Protopteridae; genus Protopterus; species Protopterus annectens. The sequence goes on from NC_056733.1 coordinate 500,885,633, forward strand.
TTGCTTATTTTTCACATTTGCTTATCAGGAATATAGATTTGGTAAGTTGCATTTTCACTGTAGTCCTGGGTAGAAATATGCAGGACAAAAACATATAATGCTAATGCAATCTAGTTTAAAAACCAAACAATAAATGACAAGTGAGTAGGTCATACAAATATTTAATACAAATGAAGACGTGAAGTAATGCAAAATTAGTTACTAAAATGAAATAATGTAGTTGGCAGGGGTGACAAGTTGAATGTATATTTAGATATCCATACAATAGTTACAGATTCTACAGTAAGAGTGAGATGAGAAATGCATATACCTTGTACACAAGTCAGTGGTTACTAGAGAAATGCAAATATAATAATGGTTCAGTTGAAATTAAATATGAAGACCAAAAGTATAGCTTACAGATGACTGAAAATAATTGCAAAGGTTAAATGAGTTAGGTAGTGTCACTAGTGCAGGTCCAAATACACTGCAGATGGCATTTTAACAAAAACCTGAAGTCGATCCTTTCAGAGATATATCTAAGGCTGTGGGGGTATCTTACCATCAGTTTGACAGTAGCAAAAGGGAGCCCTGAAGTAATAAATCTGAATGTTTGTAAACTCCCCACAAATTCCATATAAGATGAGAATGTCAAGCTGAATTGATGGTTGTGTTTAATGAAGAGAGATTTGAAAATAAAACATTTTGTGAGCAAAATATTACTGATCTAAAGACAAATGGTCACTAAACACCAGCTACTTGTATGTTGCTCAGTGATAAACAGTAATGAACCCTACCATGATGGCCAGTAGAAAATCTAGATATTCTGCTATATATGTGACACCCGTGCACTGTCCCAGCAATCAAGGAACCTCAATCTTCACAACAACACCAGTGAGGGGCATCCATATAGGGAAAGAATAATAAATACACACAGTAAAGTACAATTTCCCTTAAGAGCACCCAGAGATCACAGTCAGTCTGGGGCTGGTTTCTCCCTTTCTCTCCAGGTCCCCAATAAGATTCACCACTGGCACAGCTAGAGGGTCCAGATCTCAGCCTAGTGGGCAAGCTAAAACCTCCAGCATTCTCTCTGTCCAACCAGAGCTTCATGTGGCTGGCACAAGTTCTCTGGCTGTGCCCCTTTTACTCAGACTATATGGTAGAAATCACTGCCACCACCCAGCTAATATTTATCAGCTACTCAAAGACTATTATGAAAGGGTATCCAATTATACTGTGCAATATTATTATCCAAATGGTAAGTGCAACCGAACAGTCAAGACTTATTTGGAGTGACGTGGTACAGTATCACTATATACATGCAATGTACTCTTAGAGCTTAAATTATACCTACACAAAATAGCCACAGTTGAAAGGTTTAAAAAAAAAATATTTAATAATATTTTAATAAATAAATATTTAATAATAAAAAAAACACAAGACAATACTTCTTACTACACAGTGCTAGTCAAGAGTTCAGAGATCACAGAGAAATATGTAAAATAATATAGTAGAAAAGTTCTGACATCATAGAAAAACAAACAAGTCTAATCTTCCTATTTCCTAGCTATATCTAAGTGAAAACACAGTTCTAAAATAAACTTATATACAGACACAGGCAGAGTGGTGAGTTGGATGTTCTCAAGACAAATGCCCAAATGCTTTGATTCTTTCTGTCCTTAAATTGATAACACAGTACCACTGATTCATTTCAGATTACATCATTTATTTCTGGTTCCCAGGCTAACAGACTCTCAAAGGTTACTAGCCCTTGATCTTGCAGCTGGTCAGGAAGCCAGGGCAATAAAATAAATTATATATGCAAATGCTAGCCATTAATTCTGGCCTCAAAACAATAGGCAGACTGCCTTTATCTAGACATCTTGGCTTCTAGTTTTGAAATCAAAGAATTGACTTATCAGCTTTGTTACAGCAGAGTGCACTGTTATTACATTTTTGCAGTTCCACATTTGACACCATTTTTCCCATTTAAGAGAACAAGCCTATGACTTATATTAATATTTATAAATGACAGAATTATCTACACAATTCTATCTAAAAAATTCTATCTGGCTAGGCTGGCAGCCTTCACCTGTCTTCACAATATATGCTTGTTCTAAACTAGAAAAGCACTTGACAGAACGTATGAACCATAGCTCTTTAATCTGTTGCCTTGGGAAGTCCCATCACTGGAGGCCCCCCCCCCCAATAAAAGTTTGACACAAAAGGTCTTCCTGCAGTTGAAGACCAAAAAAACAAGTCTTCCCATAACTCTCAACCTCTTAACACAAAAAAAAATCTGAACAAAGACAAAAATAATGGGGAGGGCAAAGCCTTTAAGATAGGGACACATTTTAAATACTGCTTTTATGAACTTAAACGTTGCTAGAATGAAAGGTTGTGTGTTACCATGCATTTTCTGAAAGCTATGAAGGCTGAAACCCAAATGCCTATCATTATTTCTTGAATTCAGTCCTCACTGATTTGCCACAAAAATCTAGAAAAAAGACAAATTTTATGATGAAAAGAATTAAAATATGTGGCAAAAATCTTGACATCCTGTGAAAATTTGGATAGTTGAGAGGTATGAGTCTTCCACTCTGAATTCATTATCATCACCCCCCTTTTTGCATCTCTTTCAATTCAATGCTACTCATCTACCTTTTTCAAAAGTCAAGATTGACCATCACATCTCTTTTCTCACACAATCCATCCACCTCATTTCTGGATGTCCTCATGCCTTCTTCCTGTCTATCCAAATATCTTCTGCACGTGCGCAAAAAACAATGTAATGGCTTCTGCTTTGATGTCATCATTTCTTCAGCTGTCTCACAATGTGCAACCAATCACCTATCTCAGGCACTTCATCTCCATCACTTCTAGCTGCTCTGCCTTCACTACAGTAGCACTGGTTGCACCACTGTTTTTAACACCTTGCTTTTCAGCTTATTTGGCATTCTTCTGTCTCAAACTATAGCTAACACTCTGTGCCAGTTGACTGCAGCCCCAGATACTTAAGCTATTTACCTGTTCTACTTTTTTCCTTTCTATCTAAATTCTCAGCTTCTTCGGCTTTCTCCCATTTCCTGCCTTTACAACTGTGCTCAGTTTCATCCCATGTGATTTCAGTTTTGCACTCCATTCCCCTATCTTTTGCCAAAGTTCATGTTCAGTCAGCCTGTAATGCTACATCATCTGCATATAGATAATTTTTTGAGCTGTCCACTCCAACCTGTTTGCTAATGTAGTCCATTACCAGTATGAACAGCAGTGGGTTCAGAGCTGAAGCCTGATGCACACCCACTCCCAGCGGGAACCCCTCTGTTAGACCAAACATTATTCATACTTCTGGCACTGGGCCCTTGCAAATAGCCTGCACTAATTCTACCAGTGTTTCTGGAACCTCAAACCACCACAGGACTGGCCAAATTGTCCTCCTTAGAACCTTGTCATACATTCTCTCTAAGTCTAGGAATACCGAGATGGACTCTTTCATCATCTCAAGCTTCTTCTCAACTATCTGTCTCACTTCAAACATCAGGTCATTTGTGGTGCAACCTGCTCTGAATTCAAACTTGTCATTTCACATCTTATTTTCTACTACTCTGCATATTACTGCAACTGGCCTCTTTGTATTCTTTCACTCTGAACAGTAACTGTTTATAATTCTAACATTATAATTCTAATATTTTGAATTCCATGAATACAGTATCTGAAATCATTAAAAAAGCTGCAACATCACATGTGTCTTCTTACATTAATTTATAAATGGTTACTAGGCTATTGGCCCAAGAGCCATTTTAAGCCTAGTCAAATTTACCCAAAATTTGCTAAAATATTGCTGACCTGTTTCAATACCCCAAATAATTTTACGAATTATGATATAGCATTGTACACAGCAAATGTTCCGAAGCTTCCCCTGTCAATTAAGGACATAGGTGCTAAATCAAGGGTAAATTTGTGATTTCCTTATCCAGTGTTCCAAGTTACATTTGATTATGCTTAGGGATGGGCTTTGCTTCACATGGATGAGAAGCCTGTTCAAGAAACATGCCCTGTTCCTCTAACATGCCCTGTTTCTATCACAAATTAAGTTAAGGTCCTTAGAATAGGAATTTCTCATGTTATTATCTTGTAGATATGCAACAAATTCATCAGTGTGGGATCAGAAGATGCCTTGTAAGCTAGGTGCAGATTGATGCAGAGCAGTCTGTAGGAGACTGAGTACATGGCTAGGACTTTGAAATTGTCTGTTTAGGTTGCTTATTCCATATACTCTTTTTGTGAGGAACCTCTGTGGTCTTTCAAGCTGTTTCATGTGCCTGGTCAGGTACATGCCAAAGGCTGCATTGCACTCCATGATTGATTAGATGACAGCTGAGTACTGCGGAATAATGATCTCCATGGACCTGGATGCCACACCATTATTTATAAGTTATACATCATAAAATGATTTTCCAACCACACTAAATACATGGTGGTCAAAGGTCAGGTTACTGTCAACATGCATTCAAGATCACTGATCACTGTGTCTACTTTTAGGAATGTATTATCAATCTGGTAATTTCCAGGAATGGCAGTATTTCTAGAGGATGCAATTATACATTTTTTTGCATTAAGTTTTAATCCATGGCTCTGGCAACTGTTGTTTGTCTGTCTTAGACCCTCTTGAACGGTATCTGTGTCTTTAGGGGATTCAATGACCACATCTAGTTTGTAGTCATCTGCAAAGTTGGTCAGCCAGTGGGCATTGACATTTGGCTTGATTTCAGACAAGTCAATGCCAAAACGGAGAGGCCTCAGCACCAATCCCTGTGGGACTCCACTTTTGAATGGCATCTTTGAGAAGGTGGTTTTCCCAAGCTTAACTTCATGTGTCCTATCAGTGAGCCAGCTAGCTAGCTATCCATTAGGTGACAAATGGGTTTATGCCTAATTTTGTAAGTTTACCTACCATCTGTAGATTAAATAAATTTTAAGTATAAATAAAAAATATAATGTAATATAGTATAATATAATATAAAATAGTATAATATAAATAATCAGCTTATATAATACATTTTATTTACTTTAGGTTTTTTTACCTAGATAGGGCACCAATCAAAACTGACAAGTTTCAGGCCTAGCCCGGGTTGCAATGATACAAGGAAAAACAAAAAATCAATTTATATAAGTATAATGTGATCAACATACAATACAAAACATGATATAGCTTAATATATAAAACACACAAATGTACATAGTAAAACAAGTAATATGGTGATACTACACATAAAGAGTATTTAGTTGAAATAACAGGTAGTTAACTGGGCACAACAAAGTGTGCACACAAATGAATACAGTAGAGTAATTGAAGTTTATGAACAAATTTTCAGGCTGGTGATCAGATGATGAGTAGAATGTAGATTGTGTAAAGAACTGTAGTAGGAGAATGTTATTGGAGACAAGTGAGGTGATCTGAGGAGAGGCATTTGCATTGACCTTGTTTTTTCTAAGAATGCCAATGTTACAGTGCAACCTCTATCATCTACTGTTGATTGTGCCCTCTTACAACCTGCACCTGGGATATCTTCCCCTTCACCCCACCCAAGATGCATCTCCATTTCTAGTTTATGTTGGAATGGTGCAGACAATCCTATCACTAGATGAGCTGAATAGGAGGAAGAATGAGTTACATATAATAGGAATACCACACGGTTAAAATATAATTAGAAAGCATTGGGCAATTTTGCAAGATATCCAAGGGTTACAAGAAATAGTTATTAATCCCCCTTCATTTGGTTATAAATGTAACTGTACATTAAAACAGACAATATGCTATAAAGAACAACTTAGAAGTTTTTTTACAGGTATAGCACATAAACATGGCACATTTAGATGCAATAATTGTGTCTGTTGTAAACATCTATATATTGGTAAATCAATTAAGACACCCAGTAACAGGAAATTATTTTGTTCTTTATGCATATGGTAATTGCAATACAAGCAACTTAGTTTATTTTGCTAAATGTGAGTCATGTGATAGTTATTATATAGGTATGACTAACAGAAAATTTAAGGAGCATATAGCTGGACATCTTAGTGAAATTAAACATAAATTGACCACTAATGCACTTAGCAAGCATATTTTAGAAAGGGGTGAACAGCATAGTTTTAAGTTCATGATTTTAAAAGTAATTTATAAACCTTTAAGGGGAGGTGACATGAAGTTATTAGCAGAAAATAAGGAGATGAAATGGATATTGCTTATGAGATCTCACATACCACTTGGTTTGAATGACTGTTTTACTTTAAAACCTTATTTGAAAGTGTTAAATCAGAAGGTTTGAAAACATGTCATGTGACTATAACTAATTAATTATTTAAGCAGTGAATGTAGTTTTTTGAATCATGTTCGCCTGATGAAGCCTTGATGGTGAAAGTTTTGACTTTTGTTAGAAGTTTTAATTTGTGAGTTTTAAATAAAAGACTTTGAGTGTTACAGCACTTTCTTTTTTCAGTGATAAAAAGAAATGTTACATATGTGGTAAAACTGGACATGATGCAAAAATGTAAACTTGATTGCTATATATGCAAAAAAAACTGGACACACATGGATAGATTGTGAAGAAAAAATAATGAAACATATAGTGAAAATAAGGTATAGGATTAAAAAGTGATGAAATAAAAGTAACAATGGAAAATAATTTAGTAAAGAAAAAGATGGTGCAAAAAAGTGAAGAAGATGAAAGAAATAAATTCAGGTCAATGATGAAGACGATATAAGTTGGAAAGTAGGAAAAGGGAAAAAATCTAATGGTAAAAGAATAAAAAACACAAAAAGGAAATTTAAAAATACAAATTTAAAAGAGAAAAATAAAGGCAAAGAGTGAAGAATAATATGTGTATAATACCTGCATGATAAGAGGATGATTCCTACTAAATTAAGGAATAGAGAAACCAATAACCTAAGGATTCAGTAAACATCAATAGTAGAAAATAGAAATAGAAGGGTAGCAATTCTAGAATGATGTAAAAAATGTGATGCAGACATAATTGTTTTGGAAGATACAAGTTTATTAACAAAGGAAGAAATATATCAAACAGAGAGAATATGGAACAGAAAATTAATTTGAAACTTTGGCAAAGAATATTGCACAGATATAGCAATCTTATGTAGAAACATAGTCAAAATTCATCATGTTACATTGGTTAACATGGGGAGACTCACTATTATAAATTTAAGGTTGCAGGGAAAAGCTTATAGACTTATAGCTATATATGCACATACCTTGTATTTATTTATTTATTTATTTGTCTCTTGTTAATCGGGTTAGTCCAGCTGGGCTGATGGCCCATTTTCAGTGAAGACCCAATCACAAAAGCTCCACAGATAAAGATAGCAATAACAAAGTTACATTCAAGTAATAAGAATATGAATATATTCATGCCATAATGGAAGATTAAGAAATGCATACATAGTAGGATGAATACATAACTGCATATATGCATGCAATAATGTAAATTAAGAAATTATAAAAGTTAGCATAAAGAACAGTTAAGAGAAATGAGGAGTTGCAAATGGGGCATCAGAAGGAAGAAAAATAAGCCCCAGAATGTCTAAATAACTTAATCAAGTTGGTAGAGAGCGAGAAAAGAGGTAGAAATTAGAAGGGTAAAAATAAAGGGTTGTGAAAAGTATAGGAGAGTCTAGAGAGAGAAAGAAAACATTTGTAAGAAGAGAGAGGATGGGTAGGGAGTACAGCAGGTAAGGAGTAGAAGGATATGGGGTTTGAATATTAAGTTGCTCAGTGGCATAGCTAAGGTACTACAGCATTAGTTATATAAAGATATATTACAGTAAAGTGAGAAGAAAAATAGTTATAGTCAGATTAGTGGGGGAAGTATGTGTTACGTAGGATGGTGACAGGTACAGGAGGGAGTGTTTGCAAGGTGAATTTTCAATTCTCTTTTGAAATGGAGTGGAGATTGGATAGGGCATAGGTTAGCTGGGAGTTTGTTCCAAGTTTGAGCTAAGGAGTATTTGTAAAGTAATCTACCTATTGTTTTGTTAGGTCTGCAGGTGTCAAGTAGCACTTGGTCAGTACTACAGAGAAACCAAGAAGGTTTGTATCCAGGGATAGGAGGGTGGACAAAGGACAGTCTGCAGTTTTGTAAAGAAGGGAAAGTGCCATCTATAGTTGTGAAAGCTGAGGGGAATTCAAGCCACTGCAGTTGTTTAAGGGCAAGCCAGTGATGGGATTTGTAAGGTGAGTTACAGGCAAATCTAGTCATCTGGTTAAAAGTTTGTTCAAGTTTGGTTAAAAGATTTGCTTGTAGGTGGATAAATATGGGGGAGGCATAGAGTAGGCAAGGGAGGAGGTAGGCTTGAGCAAGTGAGGTCCTAGAGGTGATGGATAAGAATTTTTATTTCTAAACAATAAACCAAGTTTTTGATTTTTTTTCAATGGATTGTTGGATATGGTGGTCAAATTTCAGTTGATCAATTGTAATTCCTAGAAGTTTGGTGTGAGAGTCAACATGAATGATAGTGTTGTCAAGGGAAGAGAGACTAAAAGAGGCTTTAAGGCTGGAGACGGATTTTGGAAAGAAAAGAAGAAGCTTAGTTTTCCTTGGGTTAAGGTTGAGTTGGTTATTGATTAACTAGTGTTCAATGGTGTTAAAAGATGACTATGTGAGGGAGTGAAGTTCACTAGGGTTGTCAGAGAGGGTAATTAGAGTCATCAGCATACTGGATCAGTGAACAGGTGCAGCAGGCGGAGCAAAGATTGTTAATAAAAATATTAAAGAGAAGGGGGCCTAGAATGGATCCTTGGGAGACACTTGTTTGCATAGGTAAGAAAGGTGAACAGGAGGACTACCATCTCACAGATTGCAGTCTGTTGTTAAGGTAATTAGAGAGCCAAAACAGTAGCAGAACTGGAGAGGTTGTGTTCAGTTAAAATTAAATAAAGAAAAAACTCACTGCCAGGTGAAGCACTCTCCTTAGAAACAATGAATCAGCAACAAAAAATTAGTGAGTGCACCATGGGCTGAAGCCTGAAAGCAAGTTTATCAAATAAATCCAATGGGTCTTCTTTAAAATCTTCGTTTATTGCAAGAAATAAAACTGCAGAAAGTAGCAAGTTGTGAGCGCTTTCGCGTTGTTACCCAACGCTTCATCAGACATAAAGAATGCTAAAACTTTTCCTCTTAAAAAGCACTATTTGTCGTGATGTCATAATTAATAGTAATTAAAATTTAAAGAAACAGACAAATGTAAAATAAAAACATAGACTATCTGAGACAAAAACATAAACATAAGCTTGTATTAAATGTAGTTGTCTGCATGTGCTAATGTTTCAATGGTCTAGAAGCTAAAAAAGGCTTAAGAGTAAGCCTCTCATTAAGCCCAAATCTATGGGCTTGTAACTTGACAATCCACTTACCCTCTCTTTCTTCGATTCTATTTCTGATGTCGCCTAGTCTCCCACCAGTATACACCAATTCAAGAACCTGAAACTTAAAAGTATGAGCATCACCTAACTCAACTATATGTTTGGCTAGAGCATTCAAAATATTTCCTTTAGATATGGCGTAAACATGCTCTCTAACACGTTCTCTGAGGGATCTGGTTGTCATGCCTACGTAAAACTTTCTGCATAATTGACAATCAGCTAAATAAACCAAACTAGTGGACTTACAGTTAGCTCGATGTTTGAACATATAGGTCCTATGTGTGTCAGGATGTATATATTTGTTGGTATTAGCCACATATTTACATTGATTACAGGTTGAACAAGCAAAGGTGCCACACTGTGTTTGGATACATTCTTTGGCATGAGGTTTATCATAACAAAGTAGCCTATTTAATGAGAGCATGTTTCTATAGGCTACACGAGGTGTGCTGTCAACTAAAGATCTAATGTCGTCATCTATCATAAGAAGATTCCAATGCTTGTTGAAAATCTTCAAGATGTGTTTGTTCTTGTTGCTGTAGGGAATCAGAATCCTATTGGGATTCGGCCTTGATGTTCGTGTGAGATCTAAACACTGAGACTTATGTCTTCTTATGATAGGTGCGGCTTCGTTGTCTCTCTTGATGTCACAATCAGAAATGGCTTTATGTACAGAATTCTTGTTATAGCCCCTAGATATAAAGTGGTTGGCTAGTTCTGTTTTCTGTTGTTGATATGCTGTCTGTGTAGAAGTTAATTTAGAAACCCTCATAGCTTGATTCTTAACAATGTTATTATAGATGTGTTGTGGATGCATGCTTTGTCTATGTAATAGGTTGTTCCTCCAGCAGCTCTTTCTGAACAATTCAGTATCAAAGCCATATTCATTCTTGGAAACACTTACGTCCAAGAAATCAATGCGCTCACTGGAGTAAGTATAGTCAAAACTCAAAAAATCTGTGGTAGCATTAAGATAACTAATAAAATCATGTAGATGCTCAACCGTTCCTCCCCACAGAAAAAACACATCATCTACAAACCTGTTATAGAATAGCAATGATTCTAGAAATACAGAGTCATCATTGAACACAAACAGTTGTTCCCAATGTGCCAACACTAAATTGGCATAAGCGTTGGCACAAGGAGTGCCCATCGCTACACCTTTGATTTGAAGATGATAAGTATTCCCATAGCATAATACGTTATTTTTAAGGATGATCTCAAGTAAGGACATACATCTTTCTACCATAAGAGGTGTAAACTTATAATTTGTAAGAATGGCTCTAATGTACTCTAAACCAATGCCATTGGGAATTGAAGTAAACAACGATTTAACATCTAGTGTTACCAGTATACATTTGTCATGGGGTGAAAAGGATAGACCAAAATCCCCTAGGTTCTCCAAAAAATTGGTGGTATCCTTCAAAATGTGTTTGACCTTTAAAACGATAGGTTTTAATGTTTTATCAAGATAAATCGAGAGGGGCTCAGTGAGCCAACCTCGACTGGAAACTATCGGTCGTAGTGGCGGGTCAATAGCATTCTTGTGTATTTTAGGTAAGCCCCTAAAAGATGGTATAAGGGGTTTGTCAACTAGTAGGTATGAGTATAAATCATTGTCAATAACATTTGTTAGTACTAAGTCATATAACATGGCATGTACATTCTTAATGAGATTGTTCAAACCATACTTGGGTAGGGGTAGATAAGTCTCATAGTCAGACAGCATAGCATTCATTTTCTCAGAATATATAGTACTGTCCATGATGACGACAGCACCACCTTTGTCTGCTTGTCTGATAGTAATAAGTTCATTGCATCTCAAATTATCCAAGGCTTGTTTCTCATCACAAGATAAATTAACAAAATTAGATTTAGCTTTGTTATCATTGTAAAGTTCGAATAAATCTTTCTCCACAGCTTGTTCAAAAGCATCCAAAAGAGGATGCTGTTGTGGAACAAAAGTAGATGGCTTCTTAAAAAACGTAAAATCAGTGGCAGGATTCTGGTCATGTTGGCCATATAATAATTTCAAAGTTAAAGTCCTTGTGAACTTCTTAACATCCACTACGATGTCTGTGACATCGTTACTATGTGAGGGAATGAAACCCAAACCCTTGTTAAGAACCGATGATTCAAATGCATTCAAAACGTATTGAGAAATATTTACTACTAAATTATGTGAATTCAAAGACTCAGGTAATAAAACATCAGCATTCATTTCTTCGGTCGCCATACCTTTTTTGCAATCTGCGTGTGGTCTTCTGTAAACTTCCTTTTGTTGGTTTGTGTGGACGGGGACCAAGTTCTCTTTTCTTGTGGTCGAAAAGGTAGAGGAAAAGAAGGAAGACCCTCTCCCAAGGCAAACAACTCGTCCTCTGCTGGAATGACGAAGGAATCAATACTTAGCTGCTTGTTGCGCGTGTCATGTGCTTTCGGTCTCACCGAGTCAACTCTTTCAACGTGAGGTGTAATGTCTGGAATAGAATCCATGTGTACGAGTGCCTGAGTTGTTACAACATGCGGATGTGATGTAGTAGTCGTACTGGGCTCCTCGATAACGTTACTGAGCATCTCAGTTGCCACAGCTATTGTGGAATCCGTGGTCGATGGTTCATCTCGTGACGTCAGCGTCATGGGAGTGGTCAAGCATGTAGAACGATGTCCATTCATAGTATCAGGACGTTGACACGTATTATTCAAAGATTTGCGAACATTGTTAGGTCTCATTTCGGTGTTCTCTTTGGGCCAAGAGAAAACTTGAGACTTACTGAAGTCAATAAAATCTCTTTGTAGCTTACGTTTCTTATCACGTAGGCACTTCATGTCGAGAGATGTTAACATATTTTGTAGATCCTCAAAAACGGTTCTGGTTTGTTCAGCATTGATTAATCCAACCAACTCAGTGTGAATGGTTAGAATGTCACGTTTCAATTCAGTAATGGAAATATCATAATGCTCAATTAGGATAAGGAGATAAGAGAAGCTGGTGTCAATGTTATGTTTTTGCCACTTGGCCAAGAGGCTAGGTTGTGAATCGCCGAAAGTCGGCATTTTGAGGATTCTGAGACCTCGCGGCATTAATTTAAATTTCAAGCAAGCTTCCATATGAAGTTTCTGCCACTGTATGGTACGAAGTTTATAGAGTTTGTTCTCCAGATTCCTTGTTGTCATAGTGATTTCCATATTGTTCTTGAAAGAATGTGCATCATTTCCAGAAGCTTTTAAGTCAGAGGTTGTCAATTTAAGTAATGGGTTGATATTAAAATCAACAAGTCCATCCAAGTCAAACATTCTATCAGCTTCTTGGTTAGGTAAAGGTGAATTAGAGTTGGCAGCCATGTCCAGGCAGTGAAATATAAGTAAGGCAAAATTAAATAAAGAAAAAACTCACTGCCAGGTGAAGCACTCTCCTTAGAAACAATGAATCAGCAACAAAAAATTAGTGAGTGCACCATGGGCTGAAGCCTGAAAGCAAGTTTATCAAATAAATCCAATGGGTCTTCTTTAAAATCTTCGTTTATTGCAAGAAATAAAACTGCAGAAAGTAGCAAGTTGTGAGCGCTTTTGCGTTGTTACCCAACGCTTCATCAGACATAAAGAATGCTAAAACTTTTCCTCTTAAAAAGCACTATTTGTCGTGATGTCATAATTAATAGTAATTAAAATTTAAAGAAACAGACAAATGTAAAATAAAAACAGACTATCTGAGACAAAAACATAAACATAAGCTTGTATTAAATGTAGTTGTCTGCATGTGCTAATGTTTCAATGGTCTAGAAGCTAAAAAAGGCTTAAGAGTAAGCCTCTCATTAAGCCCAAATCTATGGGCTTGTAACTTGACAATCCACTTGCCCTCTCTTTCTTCGATTCTATTTCTGATGTCGCCTAGTCTCCCACCAGTATACACCAATTCAAGAACCTGAAACTTAAAAGTATGAGCATCACCTAACTCAACTATATGTTTGGCTAGAGCATTCAAAATATTTCCTTTAGATATGGCGTAAACATGCTCTCTAACACGTTCTCTGAGGGATCTGGTTGTCATGCCTACGTAAAACTTTCTGCATAATTGACAATCAGCTAAATAAACCAAACTAGTGGACTTACAGTTAGCTCGATGTTTGAACATTAACTACTAACATTAGCACATGCAGACAATTACATTTAATACAAGCTTATGTTTATGTTTTTGTCTCAGATAGTCTATGTTTTTATTTTACATTTGTCTGTTTCTTTAAATTTTAATTACTATTAATTATGACATCACGACAAATAGTGCTTTTTAAGAGGAAAAGTTTTAGCATTCTTTATGTCTGATGAAGCGTTGGGTAACAACGCGAAAGCGCTCACAACTTGCTACTTTCTGCAGTTTTATTTCTTGCAATAAACGAAGATTTTAAAGAAGACCCATTGGATTTATTTGATAAACTTGCTTTCAGGCTTCAGCCCATGGTGCACTCACTAATTTTTTGTTGTGTTCAGTTAGTTTAGTAAGGAGCTTGGGGTGGGAGATGGTGTCAAAAGCTTTGAAGACATCAAGGAGTACACATGATACCTGTTGCCTCTGTTATAGTCTGGGTGAAGGATAGAAGAGCTGTAGATGTGCTGTGATGGGGCCTAAATCAGTGTTAAGAGGAGATGAGATTTTCCTGAAGTAGATGTTGAAGAAGTTGCCTATGAATGCATTCCTCAAGAATTTTAGAGAGAGAGGAGAGGATGGCTATAGGATGGTAATTGGAAGGGTCAGTGATGTTATCTCCTTTGTGCAGTGGAATAGTATAAAAGGATTTCCAAATTTTTGGTGCTGAGGATTCTTTGATAGAATGGTTGATGAGGATTGAGATGGGATAAGCAATGGAATTAGCTGCTAGTTCATAGGTTCATAGGTTCATACTAGGCTATCTGCCCCTAGGGCATTTATAAGCCTAGCCAGAGTGTGTTTGGCTTTCGCCACCCATTTTAAATTTATTTTGCTATGCCCTTTTTCGAGGTTAGTATACTGTGCCTCTGTCTAACAGTGACACAGAAGTGATACCCAGGGTAAACCTACGATCTCCCATCCACTCATCAAGATTCCTCTTGAAGAGAGTCAGTGAGGGACTCTGCCTAACCTGGACTGGGATTTTATTCCAGAGTGAAGGGAGCCTCTAGGTTATGAATCTGTCCCTCCAGCATGTCCTATTTATTTCAGTGCTGAGGTGCAAGTCTCTCGAGCGCATAGCTCGATGGGATTTGGATTTTCTGAGGTGCAGCATGTCCATTAATTCCGGGTTGGACATGGCTTTATACGTCAGGCACAGATCGCCTCTGAACAGGTGGTATGCCACTGAGTAGAGCTGGAGTTTCTTTAACCGGGCAGCATATGGCATCTGTTTGAGCCCTTTGATCCTCTTGGTGAGGTACTTTTGGGGTCTTTCCAGTTGCTGCAGGTGTCTAGTAAGGTACATCCCAAAAGGGGCATTGTACTCAATTATGGGCCTGATGAGAGATGAGTAAAGAGGCATGATGACCTCCCATGATCTAGATATGAATCCCTTCATGATTAGGTGGGCTATATAAAATGTTTTTCTAACCACTTTGGCCGCGTGGTTGTCAAATGAGAGATTGCTATCAACTTAGGTCCCCAGGTCCCTAATTACTTCTTCTGTACTTAATGGATTACCACCTATGTTGTCATTTGTGGGCACTTTGTTTTTGCCAAAGGGAATGACTATACACTTTTTGGCATTTAGCTTGAGACCATGGCTCTGGCACCAGTTGTCTGTTTCTATGAGGCCCTTTTGGAGGATGCTTGTGTCAGCTGGAGAGTCGATTATGGCGCCCAGTTTGCAGTCATCTGCGAACTTGGTCAGCCACAGTCCTTCTGTGTTGGCCTGTACCTCCGAGAAATATATACCGAACAAGAGAGGTCCCAGGACTGAGCCTTGTGGAACACCACTTGTAACTGGTTTGGAGTCCGACATGGCTCCAGCAATTCTAACCATGTGGGTTCTGTCCTTGAGCCAGTTTGCAATCCATCTAGTGACATAGGGGTTTATATTTAAGCTGGTGAGCTTATCTATAATGCCCGAGTGGGGTATTGTATCGAAGGCTTTTGCGAGGTCCAGGTAGGCTGTGTGGACCACCTTCCCCTCGTCAATGGCCTTGGTGACTGTTTCAAAGAAATCAACCAGGTTTAAGAGGCAGGATCTGCCCTTAACAAAGCCAAACTGGGTAGGATCCAGTGTCTGTAGGTCCCCAATATCTTTATTTATGAGGTCCATGATGATCCTTTCCATAGCTTTGCAGACCAAGCTAGTCAGGCTTATGGGGCAATAGTTTCCAGGATCTGTTGAGGCACCACCTTTATGGAGAGGGACCACTGTTGCTGTATGCCACTCTTTGGGCACATATCCTGTAGTAAGGCTGAGACTGAACAGTAGTTTTATGTTTGGGTTTAGCTCTTCTTGGAGTTCATGTAGGATGCAGCCCGGGACACCGTCTGGTCCCATTGATGCTGTGTTTTTTGCTTTGGAGAGGGTGGCTCTTACCTGAGCATCTGAGATGTCAGGGGGGCAGCACTCTGCTGGGATAGATATTTGCCCTTTTGGTGGGGAGGAGGGGGAGAAGTTTGCACTGAACCTGTCAGCTAGGATGTTGGCAATGTCTGTGGGTTCGGGGTATTTTTTGTCATTTTGGACTAATTCTGGGAATCCCCACCCAGGTTCCTAACATAACTAAATAAAGCCTTGTGATTATCCTTAGTGTCCTGTGCAATTTTTATCTCGAAGCTGGCCTAGACAATTTTATGAGTGCCCGTAGTTTTTTGCTAATACTGATCAGAGATGCCTTCCCTTTTTGGTATTTTACGCTATCATTTAGTAGCTTCCTCCTTCTATTGTATAGTTTGTTTATGGCTGGGGTCCACCAGACAGGACGTCTGCCTTTGGAGGATTGGGTCTTGGTTTTATTTGGGATCGCATGATCCATGCATTCCTGAAGGTGTTCATAGAATGTGTTTATAAAGGATTCTGCGGTTTGGGCCGTATTTTCCACAGGCCCGGGGGCTTTGAAGGATTCCAACTCAATTTTGAGGAGTGTGAAATTTGCTTTAGAGAAGTTTTTCACTGTGGTTTTCTGGGCAGGGGGTGGGGTCAGGATGTGAATATCCAGTGAGATTACTTTACGGTCTGATCTTACCAGTGAGGGATACACTTCTGGTCTGGAGCATAGAGTCCCCATGTTGGTGATGATCAGGTCCAGTATGTTTTCCCCTCTTGTGGGAGTGGTAACAAGTTGTTCCATAGCATTTGAGTTTATAAATTCTAGGAACCTTTGGGCTAGGGTGTTGGAGCTAGAGTAATGCTCCCAGTCTATGTTTGGGTAGTTGAAGTCACCCAATATAATGGTGTTTGGAGAGACCTTCATATTTTCCAGTGTTCTCAGGAAGGCCGAGTGGGGTTCCTGGGTTTGGGAGGGTGGTCTGTAGCAGGCTATAAACTGGAAGGCAGTTTTACCCACTGTTAGTTGCACATGGATAGTCTCTGATGCTTCGTGCTTTGCCACCAACCTGGAGGTGTGGGTATTTTTGATGAATATCGATACTCCCCTCCTTTTGTGGTTCGTCCAAGTTTTGGGGCCAAAAGCATGGTATGAGGTATAACCTGGTAGTGCTGGGGTGCTCTCGGAGCCCTGAACCAGGTTTCTGTTACTGCACAGATATCGATGTTCTCCATGCTAAGGAGAGTTTCGAGTGCATGCATCTTGAGGTTTAGACTTCTGGCATTGTGTAGCATTACTCTTAGTTTCTTATCCCTTGTGATACCTATGGAGGTGGGTTTGTCTTTTGAGCCTTGCCTAAAAAAGGCACTATGGGGGTAGCAAGAGCCTTTGCCAATATCCGAAAGCCCAGGGGTGACAGGTGCAAGCCGTCCCTAGCAAAGCATCGTGGCTTGTCAAGCATATCATCCCAAGCTGACAGGCATTGGATCCCCTTTGAATGACACCAATACTTAAGCCAATTGTTGAAATTGATCATCTTGTCTTCATATTGTGGCATCATTCTTGGTGAGGGTAAGATGCTACTCAAGGTCAGGGTCATACCGGCCTGGGCTACATGCTCAGAGACCTCCTTTATGTCTCTTTTCATGTAGTCCAGGGAGGTACATCTCAGGTCATTCACACCAGCATGGACAAATGAGTCATATTTGTACTTGCCTTGGAGTGACCTGAGTGCTTGTGTTATGTGGCAGATCCTAGCCCACGACAGGCTGCTCACCGTGACCCTCTCCTTGTTCAGCCTGGTGAGCGGGACGTCAGTGTGCCTTACAATAGAGTCACCTATTACAAGTGTATCAGGCGTGTTGTTTAGTCTTAAGGGCTGTGACTGTTTGGCACACTGGCATTGTGAGATATGTGTTGCATGTGTTTTGTTTTCGGGTAGCGGTTGCTTGGGTGTCTGCTTTGGAGGTCACTGCTGCTTAGGCAGATCTTTATTTAGAGCCTCCGAGTATGTTTTTGTGTGATTATGTGTTTGGTTTGCTGTCGTGGTAGGTCTATGTGAGACTGGAATTGTAGTGAGTGTGGTTTCCTTCTCCTCCTGACTGGTTATGCCAGTACTGAGTTGAGAGAGCTTAGCCTCCAGTTTGGCTATATGGTTGCATCTCTCACATGTGTTGGAATTTGTTGGGAGGAGGAGAGGGTTGTCTGTGTACATGAAGCAGTTGTAACATTGCCTCAAGATTCCCAGATTCACCAGCTGGACTGGAGAGGAGATTGACAACTGACCTTTGGACATGCTAGAATAATATTGGGAATTCCTTAATAATTGAAAACAAGGGCCAGTGGGAGTGAGGGTGTAGTGCTTTTAATTTTTAGTGCTGACTTATATAATTGCTTTAGTGAGCAAGTGCCAGGTAACTTAAGTGCAATGTGTTACAGGTAACTTAAATGCAAAAACGACAAACAGTAACTTTCTTTCAAGTGAAACAAGGAAATAAGTACAGTAAGCAATGCAGATATCACTAGTGATCCACAGAAGCACTGAGAAGCCACGTATTAGGTGGAATTAGCGTTCCAGGGAAATAACAAGCAAACAAACAACAAGCATATAAACAAAGCTAGATTCAGCAGGCCTGGATCTAGTCTATGCTACAACAAACAAGGTGTACCAATTTCAGTAAGATACAGTTCAAATATTCAGGCACTATAAACCTTTAACCAGAAATTCCCAGCTCAGAAGGGCAGAGTCCAGCCTCTTCTCCCACAAAAGTGCAGACCACTCTTTGAGAAATTGAGGTGGTAGGTTGTCAAAAGAAGGAGAACAGGGTTTACGTTCCTGTAAAAGGGACTTTATATAGGCAGTGGAGAGAGGTTTCAGTGAGAAGTCTGTGTGGAAGCAGGCAAAGGAGGGGGTGGAGGGTTGTGATTAGATATTGTCAGGGGAAGCTAGTTTGCAAATGGAGTCGATGAAGTAATTTTTTAGTAGATTGGCAGTTTTGAGAGGAGTTTTACTGTGGATGGGTTAGGGATAGAAAGTTTTCCTGGATGAAGAATGTTGCTCATGGTGTAACAAAATTTCTTTGGGTTTGAAGTGTGGGTGGATTGGGCTTCTTGATGGAATTTCTTCTTGTCATGGAAAATGAGCTTTTTAGTAAGGTTTCATAGTCCTTAGAGTTTAAGGAAGAGAGAAACAGATTTTGACTTTATCCATTGTTTCCAGGTACTGCCACTAAGTTTCATAGTGGAAAGGGTGTCTTTAGATATCCAGGCTGCAGGATTAGGCTTGTTCCTATTTTTTCTGATGGGTGCTAGATTGTTCAGGATGTTTAGGAAACTATTGTTAAACTCAGGAACAGCATCACTTAGAGGAAGGTTATACAGGTTAGACCAACTGACAAGGGAGAGTTGGTTGCTGAAAGATTCTGTATTAAAGTTGGCAAGTTGTGGCAGTCTCTATAAAGGTGGGTTTCTGGGATTTGAGAAGGCAGTCAATATTGATATAGGGAGGCAATCACTTAAGGGGTCTGGTGAAGTGGTGGAAGTATGGTAATGATTAGGGTTGGAAGTTAAGATCCAATCAAGAATGGAGCTGGAGTTTTTACTGAAGTGGGTGGGAGTAGTAATAAGTTGGGTTAAGTCAAACAGGTTAATACTAAGGGTAGAGGAGTGGAGGGAGAGTTTATTCCAGGCAATATTGATTTTCTGGTAGGAAAGATGTTGGGAAATCCAAGATAAAATAGATTCAAGTATTGGAATATTCTTACAAGGAGGTATATAGATAGATGCTATGGCAAATTTGTTTTGTGTGGGTTAATGTAACAGTTCAGAAATATAAGTTCAGAAGGGGAGAAGTCAGAAAGGGGTAAAGGGAGGGGGGAGAGGTTAAGCTGTTCTAAGTACATGATGGCAACACCTCCCCCTTTTTTGGTAAGCCTGTCTTGCCGTAAAATGCTGTAGCCAGGGGGTAAAATCTCTGGGTATGGGATATGAGATTTGAGCCAATTTTCTGAGAGAGTTAAGATGTGGGGAGAGTGGTAGACAACCCAGGCATGTAGTTCTGTTATTTTGTTTGGGAGACTTTGCAGGTTTATGAGTAAATAGACAGATGTTTAGTAAGAGGGGTGGGGAGATGGTGCTCACTAATCAAGGTGGAGGTAGTAAAGTTGGAGGAAGGGGATGGACCAGAATTGGGTGGATGTCCCCATATGGTAACAGTGTTATAACAGGGCAATTGGGTTTAAAGAAATAATAGTAGAAAGAAGTGGGTTTATTCTTTAGTTTACGGGAAGAGAGAAAAAGATTGAAATGCTTTAATTTGTGAAACAGAATATAGGAGGTATTGTAGAGAGGGGGGGATAGGGAAGTGCAGCGATGAATTGTGAGACAAATTTATTTGATTATGAGTAGGTGATAGTAGAGGGTGCAGCAGTAGGTTAGTGTGACTTGATGATAACCCAGAGAGGAGGAAAAGAAAGGGAGTTAAGAGGAAATACACTAGCATGCTGTTTAGTTTGTGTGAGTATATTCTTGAGATGAGGAGAATAAGGAGAGAGTAAATATTAAATATACAGAGATTTTGTAAGAAAGGTAAGAGGGTTTAGGGAGGACCAACAGGTTAGATGAGGGTGCAAGAGAAAAACAGAAAATAGTGAAGGTGATGAGAATCAGGGTCAGAAAGAGGTGGGGAGAGGGAAATTGACTTGTGCTATAGATGGAAGTGTGAGGAGTGAGAGACGGGAAAGTGAGCAAGATGGGGAAGGGATTAGTAATCAGAGGCAGGGATTTCACAATTGGAGTGAGTAATAAAAGTAGAGTTCACCAATGAGTGCCGTCACTCTGTTTGAAACAAATCACAGCTGGCAAGGATGATGCGGTGAACCAGGTCTTAACTTTAATACGACTGAAAATCCAAATAACTGCTATAGATGTACAAATGAACAGAAAACAATTAAAATACGAAACGAAAGTTCCAGGATCAGTTAAGCGCTTTCACCCGGTGTCATCCAGGCTTCATCAGAACTAAACTGTTAGTTCACATTCAACAATTTAAAACTTTTTTGGCGCCTAAACCTAACACATTTTGAAAATTTAAAGGTGCAGTTGTTATTTGAAATGCGCATATATGTAGTTGAAATGCGCATATAATTTCTCTAAGATACGTATATAAATTCATTGAAATGCATATGGATTCTTAAAGTGCAATTGCTGGACACTTATATGAATAAATATAATTAATTTCAGTACCCTTATATTATAATTTATAATTTAAATAATGCATAAACTAAAAAAAAAAAATATATATATATATATATATATATATATAAATAATTAATTCTTTCCAATGTTATCAATATTAAAAAGTTATTTAAAAAAAATACCTGTCTATTAATAAATAAATAAATACCACTATGTACAATAATTCATGTATAGTATTGTATAATATAGTGTATATATGTGTATGAATATGAATATATAATTTAATGTGTATGATTGTATATATAATTAGTAGTGTTCCATTCTCTATTTCTCGTAAACCTAGCATAGATACACATCAAAAAATATATAAATGCATAAAAATACATAAAAATAACCATAAATAAATGTAACTAGATGCATTAATAATGTATAAATATTGTGTGAATGTAAAGACACTGTACATATACAGACAATTACATAAAATATATATACCCAAATAATGTATGCATAATCGTAATCTTAACTAATTCATATACATATTCAACTTACTTTGCCATAATAAAATATTAAAAATGGTTGTTTAAAATATTTTTTCATTAATAATATAACAGTGGTTTGACTGATATGTAATCATTTAAACCCGGTGGCGTCGTGGCATCTAAATATATTTGCCACCAGATTTCTTTATAACTGAGCAAACTTTTAAAATCCCCTCCTTTGGGATCATAATTAATTACTTCAAGTATAATGAATTTGAAACTATGGCTATTCCCTTCCCTGTCTATGTGTCTATAAAGTGCGTTGTTGTTGTCCTTAGTTCTTATGCTGTATATATGATCATAAATCCTTTTCTTTACATTTCTTTCCATTTTTCCTACATAAAAACATGGACATTGTTGGCAAATACTTAAGTATATATACCATCTTGGTATTACAATTTCCTGCCTTCCTTTTTACTACACTTTTATGTCCATTTTTCAAATAAATAATATTTTCTTTGGACATATATTCGCATTGATTGCAAGTACCACATTTAGGATTCATTCCAATAAATTATTTTTTATTGTTATTACAGTTATTCCTTCCCTTAGTTCCACTTTCGACTAACTGTTTGATATTGGTTCCCATTTTATATGTGAACTGAGGTTTGACTCCCAATACTTTGCTTAGTTGGGAGTCCTTAGAGATAATATACCAAAAGTGGTTTAAAATCTTTTTAATATGACTGACAGCCAAATTAAACTGTAAAATATATGTTCTATGGAAGGAATATTGACTAGTGTCAGTCTCTTTGAGGTCAAAGTCATGACGTGTAGTAATCTCCTGGGATGTAGATTGACAGTTGCTCCCTAATAGAGGAAAGTATCTAGAATTCCTATGTTGTAAAATATATTGAATGGTGGAATTCATCATAGCATTAGGATAGCCTCTCTGAGTGAATAACTCCTTGATAAACTTTAATTCAGTATGTAATAAATCAGTGTCAGATGTCATGCGGGAAGCACGGACACACTGACCTTTAAATATATTGTTTTTCAGTTTCTCTGGATGACAGCTGGTATACTGTAAATACTTGTTGGAAAACTAATACCTTGGACATAAATGAATCTTACAATGGCAGTAAAATCAACTTGTCAGATTTCACTTTCGACTTTTCTTTATACAATATCAATGAGGAAGCTACAAGAACCGGAGCTAGACCAAAGAGCCAGATGCCTTTTAAAACTTATTCATCTATTGCTGGACAGTCCGTTCAACAACAACAAAAAGGTACTGTGAAATCAGTCTTCAGACCCACACATCCCCAAACTAGGGGGAATGTCATTTCTGAAGATAATACATTTAATGAATTTTTATTGTTTAATTATGGAATAGAAGACATAAAAAGCGATTACAATGTCACAGGAAAGGACAATACTGAATTTGACAATTTAAAGACTATGATTTTTTTCCTTAGGTAAAAAGTTAAAAAGCATTAATGGTCTCAAAGTGGACAATGCCTATTTAAGCCAGAATTTGGACATGAAATTAGTACCCAAAGGATTGAGATTTTTTAAGCTACATTTAGGTTTGGATTATACTGCTAAAGTAGTAAAGGAACTTAATTGTTTGTTTGATACCTGTCGTTTTAATTTTATGAGATTATTAATGAAACATAACGAAGATAAAATGAGCAAACTTATAGCTGATGCAGAAAAATTGAACAACAACATACTAAATGATCTTTTAATTCCTCAATGGGAACAATTATATAATAAGCAATACCAGGAAGCCAAAACATGGATTTCTAATATCATACAGAGGAAATCCAAAAAGCTTACAAGGGATAGTGAACATTACAATTGTAATAAGGCTTATATTTGGCCAGAAATTAGATCAAAGATATACCCCAAAGAAGACTTCTACAAACCTAAATGGCAAAAAGGGGAAAACACAAGAGGTGACAATAGTAAAGGGTTTGATACAGGTTACCGTAATGAAAGATACCCACATCAGGGGATTTTCAATACGGGGGAAAACAATATTCACAACCACATCAAAATGGGAACCAGAAATATATGAGAAAGAAATGGTATTAAAAAACAAGGGGGAACATTTAGAAGACAGAAGTAACACAAACAGTATTCCAAGGATAGAAGTAGAAGGAAATGTTTATACTTACAACAACTTTAAGATATTTAATTATACTGACATTAATATAGAAAAAACTCACTTTGATCTATTCAGCAAAGGAGAAAAATTTGTTCCCAATCCTAGATTTGATTTGACAGATACAATTATAGAATTTAAAAAATTCATTCGAAAAGCGAATTTAGTTATTTATTTCAAAAACTTGAATGTGATTGATAAAAAAGATTCTCCTAAGAATAAAAATATTGGTACCCCCTTTAAGGTAAAAAGTAAATTTAATCCACATAGTCATTCTAGTATTGAGTTGTATGAAAATTTAACAATTAGAGAAATTTATCAGGAATCAAATAAACTTAAACATTTAGCCTGTAGTGCAAATTTATCAAAGAATGAAGAACGATTAATAAGAGATCTCAAGGAAAATGATAACATAAGAGTTATGAGACCAGACAAAGGAGGTGGTACCATCATATATGACAATATGCAGTATACAAAAAAGATATATGACTTATTACATTTTTCAGGAAATTATTCATCTATATCCCTTAATGAGCTTAATATAGCTTATCAAAGGATTGACTCCTATATTGAAGAATATTTTTTAGAAAATAGAATCACAAAGGAGGCATACGATTTTTTATCTGTGAAATTTCCAAAACTGGCTACCCTAGTGGGTATACCCAAGATCCACAAAAATATACAAGATCCCCCATTTCACCCAATAGTCTCAGGGAGTAAATCAAAGACATTTCCAATTGGCAAATACATTGATTACAAATTGAAACCTATATACAATCATGTCTCACATATGGTCAAAGATTCCTGGGTATTTTTAAAGAACTTTCCTATGGATTTGAAACATGACAATATAATATTCCTCACCATAGATGTGATTGACCTTTTTTCATGTATTCCTAAAGAACAAGGACTTGAAGCATTTAGTGCTAGTATGTATAAGTATTCTAATCTCGAATGGGATGAAATTAGGTTATTAGAGGAAATGATGGCCTTAGTACTAGAAAATAATTATATATATTTTGAAGGCGAACACTTTAAACAAACAAAAGGAGTAGCGATGGGAGCCGCTTGTGCTCCCATCTATGCTAATTTGGTTATGCTCCATTGGGAGGATACAGTACTTTTCACTAGTGACTACTTCAAGAATGTCAGATATTATTCTAGATTCTTGGATGACATATATATATTATGGGAAGCTGACATTAATACTATGGAATGTTTTATAGAATTCCTAAATGACAGCAGTGAATAATTAAAATTCACAATTCTCACAATAATAAGGGATTACCCTATTTAGACACCTTTATTCAACATCAGTCTGGTAAATTCACTTCTTCTATACATAGAAAGGAACCGTTTTCCAACAATTATTTACAGTATACCAGCTGTTATCCAGAGAAACTGAAAAACAATATATTTAAAGGTCAGTGTGTTCGTGCTTCCCGCATGACATCTGACACTGGTTTATTACATACTGAATTAAAGTTTATCAAGGAGTTATTCACTCAGAGAGGCTATCCTAATGCTATGATGGATTCCACCATTCAATATATTTTACAACATAGGAATTCTAGATATTTTCCTCTATTAGGGAGCAACTGTCAATCTACATCCCAGGAGGTTACTACACGTCATTACTTTGACCTCAAAGAGACTGACACTAGTCAAGATTCCTTCCATAGAATATATTTTACAGTTTAATTTGGCTGTCAGTCATATTAAAAAGATTTTAAACCACTTTTGGTATATTATCTCTAAGGACTCCCAACTAAGCAAAGTAATGGGAGTCAAACCTCAGTTCACATATAAAATGGGAACCAATATCAAACAGTTAGTCAAAAGTGGAACTAAGGGAAGGAATAACTGTAATAACAATAAAAAATCATTTATTGGAACGAATCCTAAATGTGGTACTTGCAATCAATGCAAATATATGTCCGAAGAAAATATTATTCATTTGAAAAATGGACATAAAAGTGTAGTAAAAAGGAAGGCAGGAAATTCTAATACCAAGATGGTAATATACTTAAGTATTTGCCAACAATGTCCATGTTTTTATGTAGGAAAAAACAGAAAGAAATGTAAAGAAAAGGATTTATGATCATATATACTGCATAAAAACTAAGGACAACAACGCACTTTATAGACAGACAGGGAAGGGAATAGCCATAGTTTCAAATTCATTATACTTGAAGTAATTAATTATGATCCCAAAGGAGGGGATTTTAAAAGTTTGCTCAGTTATAAAGAAATCTGGTGGCAAATATATTTAGATGCCACGACGCCACCAGGTTTAAATGATTATATATCAATCAAACCACTGTTATATTATTAATGAAAAAATATTTGAAACAACCATTTTTAATATTTTATTATGGCAAAGTAAGTTGAATATGTATATGAATTAGTTAAGATTACGATTATGCATACATTATTTGGGTATATATATTTTATGTAATTGTCTGTATATGTACAGTGTCTTTACATTCACGCAATATTTATACATTATTAATGCATCTAGTTACATTAATTTATGGTTATTTTTATGTATTTTTATGCATTTTCATGCATTGTTATGCATTTATTTATTTTTTGATGTGTATCTATGCTAGGTTTATGATAAATAGAGAATGGAACACTACTAATTATATATACAATCATACACATTAAATTATATATTCATATTCATACACATATATCCACTATATTATACAATACTATACATGAATTATTGTATATAGTGGTATTTATTTATTTATTAATAGGTATTTTTTTAAATAACTTTTTAATATTGATAAAATTGGAAAGAATTAATTATATATATATATATATATATATATATATATATATATATATATATATATATATATATTAGTTTATGCATTATTTAAATTATAAATTATAATATATGGGTACTGAAATTAATTATATTTATTTATATAAGTGTCCAGCAATTGCACTTTAAGAATCCATATGCATTTCAATGAATTTATATATGTATCTTAGAGAAATTATATGCGCATTTCAACTACATATATGCGCATTTCAAATAACAACTGCACCTTTAAATTTTCAAAATGTGTTAGGTTTAGGCGCCAAAAAAGTTTTAAATTGTTGAATGTGAACTGACAGTTTAGTTCTGATGAAGCCCGGATGACACCGGGTGAAAGCGCTTAACTGATCCTGGAACTTTCGTTTCGTATTTTAATTGTTTTCTGTTCGTTTGTATATCTATACCAGTTATTTGGATTTTCAGTCATATTAAAGTTAAGACCTGGTTCACCGCATCATCCTTGCCAGCTGTGATTTGTTTTAAACGGAGTGACGGCACTCATTGGTGAACTCTACTTTTATTTTTCTGTTACTAGTTTGGACTTTCAGTTGTTGTAATACATTATGGAGAACACCGGTGACACACCAGTTATAGAAGACGTAAACACACAGCAGGAGGGCTCGGATGAATTCACAAATTTCAGTGAAGACATTTCCTTACTCAAAAGTGAATTAAGTAATCTCACTTCATTAGTGAGACAACTGTTAAAGAGTGGCCACCAAGAAACATCTATTAAGGGTGGTAATGTGCAACCGGAGCGTGTACCTTCAAAAATTCTTAGCGTCAGGTCACCTTCTGGGCAAGTTGTACGAGAAGGGATGAATGTGAACAATGGAGAAGGAGGTCCCGGTAGAAGGACAACAAATACATCTGTACAGCATGATGAAGCTGTATCTTCCCACAGTTTAGACATACCGAATGGTCAGGGTGAATGTCCAGCAAGAGGAACTAATACCTTGGACATAAATGAATCTTACAATGGCAGTAAAATCAACTTGTCAGATTTCACTTTCGACTTTTCTTTATACGATATCAATGAGGAAGCTACAAGAACCAGAGCTAGACCAAAGAGCCAGATGCCTTTTAAAACTTATTCATCTATTGCTGGACAGTCCATTCAACAACAACAAAAAGGTACTGTGAAATCAGTCTTCAGACCCACACATCCCCAAACTAGGGGGAATGTCATTTCTGAAGATAATAAATTTAATGAATTTTTATTGTTTAATTATGGAATAGAAGACATAAATAGCGATTACAATGTCACAGGAAAGGACAATACTGAATTTGACAATTTAAAGACTATGATTTTTTTCCTTAGGTAAAAAGTTAAAAAGCATTAATGGTCTCAAAGTGGACAATGCCTATTTAAGCAAGAATTTGGACATGAAATTAGTACCCAAAGGATTGAGATTTTTTAAGCTACCTTTAGGTTTGGATTATACTGCTGAAGTAGTCAAGGAATTTAATTGTTTGTTTGATACCTGTGGTTTTAATTTTATGAGATTATTAATGAAACATAACGATGATAAAATGAGCAAACTTATAGCTGATGCAGAAAAATTGAACAACATACTAAATGATCTTTTATTTCCTCAATGGAAACAATTATATAATAAGCAATACCAGGAAGCCAAAACATGAATTTCTAATATCATATAGAGGAAATCCAAAAAGCTTACAAGGGATAGTGAACATTACAATTGTAATAAGGCTTATATTTGGCCAGAAATTAGATCAAAGATATACCCCAAAGAAGACTTCAACAAACCTAGATGGCAAAAAGGGGAAAACACAAGTGGTGACAATAGTAAAGGGTTTGATACAGGTTACCGTAATGAAAGATACCCACATCAGGGGGATTTTCAATACGGGGGAAAACAATATTCACAACCACATCAAAATGGGAACCAGAAATATATGAGAAAGAAATGGTATTAAAAAACAAGGGGGAACATTTAGAAGACAGAAGTAACACAAACAGTATTCCAAGGATAGAAGTAGAAGGAAATGTTTATACTTACAACAACTTTAAGATATTTAATTATACTGACATTAATATAGAAAAAACTCACTTTGATCTATTCAGCAAAGGAGAAAAATTTGTTCCCAATCCTAGATTTGATTTGTCAGATACAATTATAGAATTTAAAAAATTCATTCGAAAAGCGAATTTAGCTATTTATTTCAAAAACTTGAATGTGATTGATAAAAAAGATTCTCCTAAGAATAAAAATATTGGTACCCCCTTTAAGGTAAAAAGTAAATTTAATCCACCTAGTCATTCTAGTATTGCGTTGTATGAAAATTTAACAATTAGAGAAATTTATCAGGAATCAAATAAACTTAAACATTTAGCCTGTAGTGCAAATGTATCAAAGAATGAAGAAAGATTAATAAGAGATCTCAAGGAAAATGATAACATAAGAGTTATGAGACCAGACAAAGGAGGTGGTACCATCATATATGACAATATGCAGTATACAAAAAAGATATATGACTTATTACATTTTTCAGGAAATTATTCATCTATATCCCTTAATGAGCTTAATATAGCTTATCAAAGGATTGACTCCTATATTGAAGAATATTTTTTAGAAAATAGAATCACAAAGGAGACATACGATTTTTTTATCTGTGAAATTTCCAAAACTGGCTACCCTAGTGGGTATACCCAAGATCCACAAAAATATACAAGATCCCCCATTTCACCCAATAGTCTCAGGGAGTAAATCAAAGACATTTCCAATTGGCAAATACATTGATTACAAATTGAAACCTATATACAATCATGCCTCACATATGGCCAAAGATTCCTGGGTATTTTTAAAGAACTTTCCTATGGATTTGAAATATGACAATTTAATATTCCTCACCTTAGATGTGATTGACCTTTTTTCATGTATTCCTAAAGAACAAGGACTTGAAGCTTTTAGTGCTAGTATGTATAAGTATTGTAATCTCGAATGGGATGAAATTAGGTTATTAGAGGAAATGATGGCCTTAGTACTAAAAAATAATCATATATATTTTGAAGGTGAACACTTTAAACAAACAAAAGGAGTAGCGATGGGAGCCGCTTGTGCTCCCATCTATGCTAATTTGGTTATGCTCCATTGGGAGGATACAACACTTTTCACTAGTGACTACTTCAAGAATGTCAGATATTATTCTAGATTCCGGGATGACATATATATATTATGGGAAGCTGACATTAATACTATGGAATGTTTTATAGAATTCCTAAATGACAGCAGTGAATATTTAAAATTCACACATTCTCACAATAATAAGGGATTACCCTATTTAGACACCTTTATTCACCATCAGTCTGGTAAATTCACTTCTTCTATACATAGAAAGGAAATGTTTTCCAACAATTATTTACAGTATACCAGCTGTCATCCAGAGAAACTGAAAAACAATATATTTAAAGGTCAGTGTGTTCATGCTTCCCGCATGACATCTGACACTGATTTATTACATACTGAATTAAAGTTTATCAAGGAGTTATTCACTCAGAGAGGCTATTCTAATGCTATGATGGATTCCACCATTCAATATATTTTACAACATAGGAATTCTAGATACTTTCCTCTATTAGGAAGCAACTGTCAATCAACATCCCAGGAGATTACTACACGTCATGACTTTGACCTCAAAGAGACTGACATAGAACATATATTTTACAGTTTAATTTGGCTGTCAGTCATATTAAAAAGATGTTAAACCACTTTTGGTATATTATCTCTAAGGACTCCCAACTAAACAAAGTATTGGGAGTCAAACCTCAGTTCACATATAAAATGGGAACCTATATCAAACAGTTAGTCGAAAGTGGAACTAAGGGAAGCAATAACTGTAATAACAATAAAAAATCATTTTTTGGAATGAATCCTAACTGTGGTACTTGCAATCAATGCGAATATATGTCCGAAGAAAATATTATTTATTTGAAAAATGGACATAAAAGAGTAGTAAAAAGGAGGGCAGGAAATTGTAATACCAAGATGGTAATATACTTAAGTATTTGCCAACAATGCCCATGTTTTTATGTAGGAAAAACGGAAAGAAATGTAAAGAAAAGGATTTATGATCATATATACTGCATAAGAACTAAGGACAACAACAACGCACTTTATAGACACATAGACAGGGAAGGAAATAGCCATAGTTTCAAATTCATTATACTTGAAGTAATTAATTATGATCCCAAAGGAGGGGATTTTAAAAGTTTGCTCAGTTATAAAGAAATCTGGTGGCAAATATATTTAGATGCCACAACGCCACTGGGTTTAAATGATTACATATCAATCAAACCACTGTTATATTCTTAATGAAAAAATATTTAAAAAAAAATTTTTAATATTTTATTATGGCAAAGTAAGTTGAATATGCATATGAATTAGTTAAGATTACGATTATGCATACATTATTTGGGTATATATATTTTATGTAATTGTCTGTATATGTACAGTGTCTTTACATTCACACAATATTTATACATTATTAATGCATCTAGTTACATTAATTTATGGTTATTTTTATATATTTTTATGCATTTATATATTTTTTGATGTGTATCTATGCTAGGTTTATGATAAATAGAGAATGGAACACTACTAAATATATATACAATCATACACATTAAATTATATATTCATATTCATATTCATACACATATATACACTATATTATACAATACTATACATGAATTATTGTACATAGTGGTATTTATTTATTTATTAATAGACAGGTATTTTTTTAAATAACTTTTTAATATTGATAAAATTGGAAAGAATTAATTATTTATATTTATAAATATATATATATATATATATATATATATATATATATATATATTTTTTTTTAGTTTATGCATTATTTAAATTATAAATTATAATATAAGGGTACTGAAATTAATTATATTTATTCATATTTGTCCAGCAATTGCACTTTAAGAATCCATATGCATTTCAATGAATTTATATACGTATCTTAGAGAAATTATATGCGCATTTCAACTACATATATGCGCATTTCAAATAACAACTTCGCCTTTAAATTTTCAAAATGTGTTAGGTTTAGGCGCCAAAAAAGTTTTAAATTGTTGAATGTGAACTAACAGTTTAGTTCTGATGAAGCCCGGATGACACCGGGTGAAAGCGCTTAACTGATCCTGGAACTTTCGTTTCGTATTTTAATTGTTTTCTGTTCGTTTGTACATCTATACCAGTTATTTGGATTTTCAGTCATATTAAAGTTAAGACCTGGTTCACCGCATCATACTTGGCAGCTGTGATTCGTTTTAAATGGAGTGACGGCACTCATTGGTGAACTCTACTTTTATTTTTCAGTTACTAGTTTGGACTTACAATTGGAGTGAGTGGGAGGGCCCTCACAGGGAGTTTAAAGTATATATGGAGAGTATCCAGAGGTGGGTTGGAATGTGGGAGTTGTAGGTGAGCAGAGTGAGCCTGCAGGGTGAGCTAAACAGAGCTACACACTGAGCATCATCAGGTCTGGAGGAAAAAACAATCAGAAAAGAGAAAAGTTTAATCAGAGTATAAGGTAAGTTTTCAGAGTAAAAAGCTTTGTATCCAGAGGAGTTTGGTGTAATTAGAAGATGGAAAGATAGGAAATGTGCTGATATCTGTTAGCAAGGATTGTGGTAGAGAGAAAGTGATGTGGAGAGAAAGAGAGGGAGAGCACTGTGCAAGAAGAATTAAAAGAAGATAGCAGGTACTTCTAGTAGGAAGACGGGACAACTAGAGCACAGAGATGACTACTCCCTACAACTAGTAAGGAGATGATGGCAAGTTCTGGTGGAAGGATTAATTACAATATTACAAATTACTGAAATATTACAATAGAAATATAGGAAGATTATGGTTGCATTATCTAAACATGCTTTGCTTCACTGGGAGCATAGGGTCCACTTGTAGGGTGCCGAATGCTCCAAGGTGCAAAATGTTAAGGTTTCTTTCTGTACACTGGTCTGGAGAGTGACAAATAAAGCCCCCTAGGGTTAAGAGATGGTTGAGAATGGCTGATAAAATCTGAAAAAAAAACGAAGGAAGAAGGCAGATTAGAGGAGAAGGGCTAGGTGGGGAAGAGGTAAAAATGAGTAGGTAGAGAAGAGACAGGTGGTGATGTTTAAACTATGTCAGTGTATAATAAAGTGATGCAGAGCAGTAGGTACTGACAATGTTAGTAAAGGTAGGAATGTTAAGGTCAGTAGGGAAAATCATGGAAATAAGAGAGCCAATGCTGAGAAGAAAAGAAATGTCCTATTGAGACTCTAACTCTAATATGAGTAAAACAAAAGCTCGATCAACTTCAAATAAACTTCAAGCAAAGAAACAGTTACACTTTGTTGGCGTACTGATATCTCAAAAGTTATAAGGTACTCTTCAGATAATTATAATGCATTGAAATCTCAAAACTGTAAAGCACATTTCAGATAATTGTAATGTATACTTCAGTTATAAGCACACCGAGTTAACAAATAGTAGATGGGGCAGTTTTCACCAAAAATAGAAGACAAATGTTTTACTTGGATGAGACACTGCTAGGAGTTCAAATATCTAATGAGCCAAATGGAGAGATTATACAACCCATGCCTTGTGTTTGTAGTCTATGTTACTGAAACAAATTAGCAATGCAACAAAATATTCAGTCATATCATGCCGAGAGAGAAATGACTGCTCATGCAAATATATGAAAAAAACATTCAATGGTCAAACTAGCTGTAGCTACAAATTAAAACACACACTAGGGTAGCAGTACAGGTTAACCACAAAGCATGCCTGGAAAATACGCAGCCTTAGGTATTCTCACTTTATTTGCTAAGACTCTATCTTGGCTAAGGAAAAACAGGGACTTAGAATTAATGGATGCCAACTTTGGTGAAAACTTAGAAGCTGGAGGACGGTAGATAATGTGATTTGGGTGTTCTTTCTTATTTATTAAGTGATGCAAGCAGAAATAGGGGATGTAGACTTACAGATATCCAGATGGAGAAAAGTTATTACTATTAAGCGTATTTGAAAATATGTTACCCAGCCATTCCCTCTTAGACTGTGTCGTGGACCTAATTAACACTTAAGTGTGCAATGGAAAAAGTAGTGAGTGGGCTTTATTGCCTTAGCAGAAATTCTGAGTAAGATTGGTAAGTAGTTTGTTTGGCAAACGAATAACCACAATGTATGACCAGGCAATAGTGAAGAGGTGGCGTTAATACATGAGAAGTGTTTCTCTCTTTACATCATGAGCCAGTAGAACCTAGATAACATTAATCCATATGTAGAACATGAAACAGGACATTATTTAGATATAGCAATACAGTGTCTATAACCTAATAAAGCCTAGAAGCACACAGAAACAGTATAGGTACACTCATATACAAGATAGCAAATTATACAGCTTATAAAGAAAAGGAAATTTTATTTCAACAATTGTTATATTGTATAGCAGTAAATATGGACATTATAATAACAGGAGACTTGAAATGTGATTTATGGGGAAAAGGAA
Organism: Protopterus annectens; assembly: GCF_019279795.1. Taxonomy (NCBI): domain Eukaryota; kingdom Metazoa; phylum Chordata; order Ceratodontiformes; family Protopteridae; genus Protopterus; species Protopterus annectens. The sequence goes on from NC_056733.1 coordinate 500,919,746, forward strand.
GAAGAATAGAAAAAGATTTAAGCAAAATGAGAAAACTTAGGAAATGTTTTAAATTAGTAATATGGAATAAAGAAACATGGACTTATACAAGAGATATATTCACATTTGAAATTGACTATTTTCTAAACTCTGAAAGTATAAATATAAGGGTAGGGGACTAAGTTGTAACATGATTTACAGACCATCCATTTATATGTATGGAGATAAATGAAAATGAAGAGTATATCAAAGTAGGTACAAAAATAAAAAAAATAAACAGAATAGAATTTAAAAAGAAAGGAGATGATAATACAATTATGGAGTGATCATATTACCATGAGATAGTTCTATTATAACTGGTGAGAATGGTAGATTATTTTCAAATAAAAATACAAAAAATGCTTTTACAGTGGCAAAATAAAACAATACATATGTGAAAACAAGGATATAATAAATATATAATGACATGTTTGAAAACTTAGAAATAACAAAGAATATTAAGATAAAGAGAAATAATTACATAAAAGAAATTAGGAGAAAAATAAAGCAGCTTCATATAAACAGGTATTTATTACAAGGAAAAAATAAGTAGTATCAGTTTATTTAAATAAAACAGTAAAAGAGAACATTAGCATAATGAGAGAAATGAAGGATAAACAAGGAATTATGGGAATTATAATAAATTATGCAGAAGAAACGTTTAAAGCAATAAGGAGAGAACATAATAAAACACAGAAATTAAAACTATTTTAGAACAAATGAAAAAGGAAATTGAAAAGGAAATTACTTTGTTTGAAATAAATAAAATATTGAAACAATCATAGATTCAGCTGCAGGACCAAGCAGAATCAGATTTGAAATGTATAAAAAATTAGAAGAATGGCAGAAAAAGTATATGTTACTAGTTTTAAATGAATGGTTAAGTGGTGGTTTCAAGCCTAAGACATTATGTGGTGGAGTTCTAAATTTATAAGTACAAAAGGGAAAAAAGAAGATATAAAGAATTGGAGACTGATATGTTAAATAATGCACATTATAAGATATTTATGAAAATAATACAGAAAAGACTTGAAAATAAGATTAATTATATTACAGACCAGAGTTTGTATGGCATAAAGGGAAAAGGCAGTCAAGAATTGCTAATGATCATAAGAGAAATGGTGACTAGTATTTTAGAAAGAAAAGAAAGTTTAAAACTTATGGTAGGTGATACTAATAAAGCATATGATTCAATTGAACACAATATATTATGGGATATAATGAAAGGTTATAATTTTAACATAAAAATTAGACACGTTTGCAAGACAGCTTATAGATACAATAAAATAAGATTTTGGTAAATTGATGGTTAAGTAAAAAAATAAATATGAACAAAGGTATAAGGCAAGGATATCCTATGAGTAGCATTCTATTTGGTCTAGTCATGAATGCTGTAGTTAGGGAAGTTAACACAAAAATGAACAATGTAAAATATATTATGAATAAGGATGCAGAAATTCCAATGTTAATGACATATGAAAATGATATAATTATAATAACGAAAGACAGCATAAGGATGAGAGAAGCTATATCTTGCATAGTTAACTGTTTGGAAGGAATAGGTTTGAAGTTAAGTACAGATAAAAGTAAAGGTATGGGAGATTCAGAAATAATAGCAGATATTCAATTTACAACAAATGACTTTAATGTTCTGGGCATAACTTTTGGTAAAGCATTATATAATATAAGATAGGAAACATTAAAAATTTAAGAGAAATCTGTATATTATGGAAAATATATAGATTGGCTTACAAAATGGTTCATGTGACAATTTCAGTACTGATGGGTAAAACTGCTTATCTATCACATGTATTTGATTCCAAAAATGTATGAAAAACAGTTGTTAGAAATATTGTTTTCATTCATTTGGGGTCCAAGATTAAATCCAGCTAAAAGGGTAATTCTATACAAGAATAGAAAGAAAGAAGGATTAGGTTTGTTAAATCCAGTTGTTTATTCAATGTCTATGAACGTATTTAAAGTACTGCAATGGATAAATGATAAAAATGAGAAATTAGCTTTAAAAGTATTGAAATATAAGTATGGAGAATTTTGGAAAGCAATCAAAAGCAAAAAAGAATGAGATAAAACATGAAAAATAAAAACTGATGAAATAGAAGATAACTGAAATACAATTGAAATACATGGTATGAAAGCATAATGAGACAATTTTATTGATCAATGGGAGAATCTGTCACAAGAAATAATTAAAGCAATTAAAGAAAGAAAATGAATGGTGTAGTAAAAAAAGTGGAATGTCAAGGTTTCTTATGGAGATTAGAAAAAAAACAGCAAAATTTAATATGCCATATAAAAAGAAAATCAAAAGAATATGCTTAAGCTATGGTGAAGAAGAAACTACTGAACGTGTTTTCTTGAAATGCAAGACAGTAAAGAAATTGTGGGATAAATTATGCGAGAAGAATTTTTTGAATATTTTAAAGATAGTGATATAAATGTGGAGATTATCAAATATGGATATGATAAAAATACAAGCAAAGAATGAAAAAAAAAATTGACAACAAATGTTTTATGTATGGGTAATTTGGAATGGGAGAATAAATGAGATCATTTTTAATGGAAAACAGTTATTGTCAGTGATATTGAGAAATATTAGAAATAGAAATAGGAAATAGAAATAGATTCATACTAGGCTAACTGCCCTTTTGGGCCATTTTAAGCCTAGCCAATTGCCCCATGTGTGGAACAAACCCTGCACTTTGTGTCTGCAAGATAAACACCTTAACCATTATACCATCCTCCCACACCATAGAGGGTTGTTATGGAAAAAAGTGTGGGGTTCTGAGTTAAATGACAATGTATAAATAAGTTAAAAATGGGAAAAATAATTATTTATATTTAAAAATGTGTACAGAATTATCCAGTCTTGTAAATATGTACAGATAAGTATGTAGATATTATTAATATGTTATTATGTGTATAGGCCATTGTGTAAAAATTGTAAATAAAGGACCCCTACTCTTTTCACTAGGTGCTATGTGATCTTTTACATCCACCTGAGCTACCACTAACTCAAGCAGATTGAGCCTTGGTTTAATGTATCATTCAAAAGATAGTCCATTTAAGAGAGGTGCACCCCCATTATGCTGCACAGTAGTGTCAGTCTCCCTGGTTTGGAAGTTGAACCCACAGCCTTCTTCACCAAAGGCAAGTATGCTACATGTCATGCCACTGTCATTACATAGCACTAAGGGTTCTGTCTACCCATTTTGCTTGGTTATTCTGAAATCTGTGCACTGATCTGGTAAACCATAAATTACAAATTCTGGTATTTGTTGCTTCACCAAACAGAATTCCAGAGTTTTGAATCACTGCTTCCAAACATTGCCTTCAGTAAAAGCAGAATGAGGGTACTTTGAAATCACAGGCAGGGAATAATGAAGAAATAGTAAAGTTATTATTAGACATCACCGAATAATGTAGAGAAGGTGCAACTTGCATTGAGCAGCAGCATCTGCTTAAAATAAGGAAGATCTGCAGAAATAATGATAATGAAAAGATTAAATAAAACTAGCCCTAAAAAAATTGTTTCTCCATTTTAATTACCTGGGAGCTAGTCTCAGGATCCCTGTCAAGGCTTAAAAATAATGTTTCTATGGTACAAAATAGCATACCAGCCTTCATTCTCATCAGTGCCAAGTATGTATTATCTGAGGCTCTACTTAAACTATTCAACCTCGGCCTATCCATGGGAATTGTCTCTGATACCTGGAGAATAGCCACTGTAACTCTTCTACACAAAGGTGGCTCATCTACAGACCCAGGTAATTATAAATCCATCAGTCTCACCAGCCTTATATGCAAAGCCATGAAAAATATCATGGCAGAACTGTTCTATGCAGACATAGACAACGCAACTGATCTAGACCCGCTTAGTTGGGTTTTGTGAAGGGCAGAGCCTATATCCTGAAGCTAGTGAACCTCTCTGATAAGGTTACACAGACTCTGGACAGTGGTCATTTTGTGTACACTGCCTGTCTTGCCTTGGCTAAGGTTTTTAACACTATCTCCCATGCTGGTATTAATTTTGTTTAATGACATGGTCTACTTAATGTCATTTTAAATGCTACTTTATTGACTCTAATGAAGCCTGGATATTTTATGGGCAAAAGCACTTAGTCATTGATTTATTTGTTCTCATTACATTAAATTCACCTGTACTCTCTGGTTCCTTACTGTTATTTTTTATATGTTTGAGTTATTCAGTATATTTTGTTTTGATTATTGAAAGATTAGTCAAATAAACCCTTATGTATCCAATGGATAGCAAACCGGTTGTCCAATATATTCTAAGTAGCAAAAGCTGCTGAAACCCTCTTTGAACATAGACTTTTAATTAGTGATAATTTATTTTGCAGATGTCCAATCCAGTATCCCAGAAGTGTGGTTGACCAAGTTTGCATATGACTGCAAGCTGGGCAATGTGATATGCTTATTCACTGCTACTAAATGTCATCAAAAAGGGTTGGAATACATACATGCCTGGTGTACTGTAAACAGTCCCAAGCTAAAAAAGGCGTCATAAGTTGTCTTCTTCAACCAGGTTCAGTCATACAAGATCTGGGTACTTATGTGGACAACTACCTCTCATTTGAACATCATGTTTCTACCATAGTCAGGAAGTCTTTCTATCTGGCCAAGTTAATTTCCAAAGGAATATCTTCAAGATCCAAAGAAGTCATCTTTCTATTGTACACTTTCCTTATCAGATCAATTATTGAATACAATTCCCCCATTTGCACGTACAAATCCAAGCATATTGCTCAACTGGAAAGGTCCCAATGATTTTTAACCAAAAGGAAATTAAAGGCCTTAAATCCTCCAACTATCTTGATAGATTAGTACATCCCTTCTTCTACTCAGTAGTCCACTGGCTGCTATGAGATAACATGTTTCACTTTATATATGAAGAAATAACACGTCCAGCCTCACCACAGAAATGGAATAGCAAAAACGAGTCCAAATATATTGTAAAACTTTAATAACAGACAAGCGCTTTCGCGTATGAGATATATGCTTCTTCAGATCATAAAAACAAATGAAAGTGAGCAAGTTTATATACGATAGCAGCATTTCATAATTAATTTAAATTAAGTTAATCAGACAATCAAACAATATACAATCAATCGTTGCCTAATTATTCAATCACTAATACAAAATCCTTCTCTAAGTAGCCACACACAAATCAATGTATATAAGATGTCTCCTAAATATCTCCAAACCAATAGAGGAAATATGTATATATATATATATATATATATATATATATATATATATATATATATATATATATATATATATATATATGTGTGTGTGAAAAACCTGATATTATTCATAAAAAAAAAATATTATTACTTTTTCAACTTTTTCCATATTAGATACTTATATTTTAGAATTTGTATAGAAAATGTCTATTAAACTCTGTTTTGACTATGCCTCTCTGCAAGGATTTTATGTTCTGTCTCAATGTATTAATAATTTTTACCTTGTATTGACTGTTACTGTGAATTATTTGTAAATTACGTTGGAGCTTTTCTCCCCGGGCCTCCACTGAAAATGGACATATATCCAGCTGGACTAATCCGGTCAACAAATGTAAAATAAAATAAAATAAATAAATAAATAAATAAATTATAAAATATATATATATAATCAGAACTATACAAGAATGTTTTAAACACTGCTATCATAGCAAGAACCACATTTCTCAATAAATAAATAAAAAGATGAATAAATGAATAATGAAATATATCTAAACATTCAAATAAATGAATAAATTAAATAATATATACATATAAAAAGCAATATAAAATCAACATATATCAACATAGAATGATGAAAGGTATGTTGACCTAAACACATTCATTTTGCAGTCAAATGTCAGATCTTATATAAATAGGTATTAATAAATACAATGCAATGCTGTTATAAACATCCAGCTCATTTGATATATTGAAACATATTGTGCAAAAAGCATGGTACACCTTTTATCAAAACCTCATAAAAACATATAAGATATGTAAAAGGTGTATATGTATACATACATGTATGTATACATATAATACGAATGCCAAAAATAAAAACAAAACAAAAAACTATAAATGTGACAAAAAAATAACAATGGTTATCATTACCACTAAGCATATTTATCTACGGGAAGCTAGAAAGGACCTAATGGATACATATGCATTTAGTCCCGGTGGATAATGGCCTCTTAGCTTGAAAACCCATTCAAGCTCCCTTTGTTCTAGATAACTCATATAATCTCCACCTCTATCACCAGAACTAACAATCTGTAAAACTCTAAATACAAAAGTTTGATCACTATTCATGGAAATGTGTTTCGCTAGTGCATTAAGTTCATTCTTACATCTGATATCATAAAGATGATTGTATATTCTCTGTTTAAGCTTCCTTTTCGTTAGTCCTATATAAAATGTGGAACATCGCTGACAAGTTGCTAAATAAATCAGCCCAGATGTCTCACAAGAGGCATAAAATCTTGGTTTAAAAGAACAATCCAGTATAGGATGTGTGAAACCCTCTTCAGTTGAAATATATTTACAATAATTACATTTCCTACATGGATATGTGCCTAATTTCTCTGAGGTCCTAGTATTCAATGAATCATTGTTTATTGGGTTCGTACATAATATCATTTTCAGACTTCTGTTGTTCCTATAAGTGAACCCAGGAGTATGTCCAACTATTTTAGCCGTCCTATCATCAATGGTCAGTACGCCCCAATTCCTATTGATGATGCTTCTAATGGCTGTACTAGCATTAGTGTAGGTTGTAATAAACTTTAACTTTTCCATTGGGTTGTTCTTATATTTATATTTGTTAACACCATCATAACACTTAGAGGTGGTCATACTCTTTGGACTCTGATCATCTCCAGTGACCTGAGCCCTCACTTGTTTAACCATATTGATATTGTAACCTCTATTAACAAAAATTTTTTCCATCTTATCAAATTCTATCCAGAGGTCTGTATTGGCCCTACATAACCTCAATAATCTATTGAACTGACTCTTCACTATTCCTTGAAAAACATGACGAGGATGCATGCTGTCATAACGCAATATGGCGTTCTTCCAGCATTCCTTTCTATGAAGAGTAGACGTTAATCTACCTTTCTTAATACTCAAACAGACATCAAGAAAACTTACTGATTCATAGGAAGTCTCAAATGTAAATCTAAGGAAGCTATTGGTGGTTTCCAAATAACCAAACAAGGACTTAAATTCTGATAAGGTACCATTCCAAACAATTAATACATCATCCACGAAACGCCTATAGATCAAAGCCTTACTGAATGACTCATGTGTAAAGAGAAATTCTCTCTCTCATTGATAGACTACCAAATTTGCATAAGTGTTAGCACAGGGGGTGCCCATAGCCACGCCTGATAGCTGTAATAGCCACTGTAACTCTTCTACACAAAGGTGGCTCATCTACGGACCCAGGTAATTATAAATCCATCAGTCTCACCAGCCTTATATGCAAAGCCATGAAAAATATCATGGCAGAACTAATCTATGCAGACATAGACAACGCAACTGATCTAGACCCACTTAGTTGGGTTTTGTGAAGGGCAGAGCCTATATCCTGAAGCTAGTGAACCTCTCTGATAAGGTTACACAGGCTCTGGACAGTGGTCATTTTGTGTACACTGCCTGTCTTGCCTTGGCTAAGGTTTTTAACACTATCTCCCATGCTAGTATTAATTTTGTTTAATGACATGGTCTACTTAATGTCATTTTAAATGCTACTTTATTGACTCTAATGAAGCCTGGATATTTTATGGGCAAAAGCACTTAGTCATTGATTTATTTGTTCTCATTACATTAAATTCACCTGTACTCTCTGGTTCCTTACTGTTATTTTTTATATGTTTGAGTTATTCAGTATATTTTGTTTTGATTATTGAAAGATTAGTCAAATAAACCCTTATGTGTCCAATGGATAGCAAACCAGTTGTCCAATATATTCTAAGTAGCAAAAGCTGCTGAAACCCTCTTTGAACATAGACTTTTAATTAGTGATAATTTATTTTGCAGATGTCCAATCCAGTATCCCAGAAGTGTGGTTGACCAAGTTTGCATATGACTGCAAGCTGGGCAATGTGATATGCTTATTCACTGCTACTAAATGTAAGGGTTGGAATACATACATGCCCGGTGTACTGTAAACAGTCCCAAGCTAAAAAAGGTGTCATAAGTTGTCTTCTTCAACCAGGTTCAGTCATACAAGATCTGGGTACTTATGTGGACAACTACCTCTCATTTGAACATCATGTTTCTACCATAGTCAGGAAGTCTTTCTATCTGGCCAAGTTAATTTCCAAAGGAATATCTTCAAGATCCAAAGAAGTCATCTTTCTATTGTACACTTTCCTTATCAGATCAATTATTGAATACAATTCCCCCATTTGCACGTACAAATCCAAGCATATTGCTCAACTGGAAAGGTCCCAATGATTTCTAACCAAAAGGAAATTAAAGGCCTTAAATCCTCCAACTATCTTGATAGATTAGTACATCCCTTCTTCTACTCAGTAGTCCACTGGCTGCTATGAGATAACATGTTTCACTTTATATGTGAAGAAATAACACGTCCAGCCTCACCACAGAAATGGAATAGCAAAAACGAGTCCAAATATATTGTAAAACTTTAATAACAGACAAGCGCTTTCGCGTATGAGATATATGCTTCTTCAGATCATAAAAACAAATGAAAGTGAGCAAGTTTATATACGATAGCAGCATTTCATAATTAATTTAAATTAAGTTAATCAGACAATCAAACAATATACAATCAATTGTTGCCTAATTATTCAATCACTAATGCAAAATCCTTCTCTAAGTAGCCACACACAAATCAATGTATATAAGATGTCTCCTAAATATCCCCAAACCAATAGAGGCAATATGTATATATATATATATATATATATATATATATATATATATATATATATATATATATATATATATATATATATGAAAAACCTGATATTATTCATAAAAAAAAAATATTATTACTTTTTCAACTTTTTCCATATTAGATACTTATATTTTTTAGAATTTGTAGAAAAATGTCTATTAAACTCTGTTTTGACTATGCCTCTGCAAGGATTTTTTGTTCTGTCTCTTCATAATAAAATAATTTTACCTTGTATGACTGTTACTGTGATTTTTTTGTAAATACGTTGGAGCTTTTTTCCCCCCCCTCCCACTGAAAAAACAGGATATATCTGGACTACTAATCTCAACAAATAAAAAAATAAAATAAAATAAATAAATAAATAAATAAATTATAAAATATATATATATAATCAGAACTATACAAGAATGTTTTAAACACTGCTATCATAGCAAGAACCACATTTCTCAATAAATAAATAAAAAGATGAATAAATGAATAATGAAATATATCTAAACATTCAAATAAATGAATAAATTAAATAATATATACATATAAAAAGCAATATAAAATCAACATATATCAACATAGAATGATGAAAGGTATGTTGGCCTAAACACATTCATTTTGCAGTCAAACGTCAGATCTTATATAAATAGGTATTAATAAATACAATGCAATGCTGTTATAAACATCCAGCTCATTTGATATATTGAAACATATTGTGCAAAAAGCATGGTACATCTTTTATCAAAACCTCATAAAAACATATAAGATATGTAAAAGGTGTATATGTATACATACATGTATGTATACATATAATACGAACACCAAAAATAAAAACAAAACAAAAAACTATAAATGTGACAAAAAAATAACAATGGTTATCATTACCACTAAGCATATTTATCTACGGGAAGCTAGAAAGGACCTAATGGATACATATGCATTTAGTCCCGGTGGATAATGGCCTCTTAACTTGAAATCCCATTCAAGCTCCCTTTGTTCTAGATAACTCATATAATCTCCACCTCTATCACCAGAACTAACAATCTGTAAAACTCTAAATACAAAAGTTTGATCACTATTCATGGAAATGTGTTTCGCTAGTGCATTAAGTTCATTCTTACATCTGATATCATAAAGATGATTGTATATTCTCTGTTTAAGCTTCCTTTTCGTTAGTCCTATATAAAATGCGGAACATCGCTGACAAGTTGCTAAATAAATCAGCCCAGACATCTCACAAGAGGCATAAAATCTTGGTTTAAAAGAACAATCCAGTATAGGATGTGTGAAACCCTGTTCAGTTGAAATATATTTACAATAATTACATTTTCTGCATGGATATGTGCCTAATTTCTCTGAGGTCCTAGTATTCAATGAATCATTGATTATTGGGTTCATACATAATATCATTTTCAGACTTCTGTCGTTCCTATAAGTGAACCCAGGAGTATGTCCAACTATTTTAGCCGTCCTATCATCAATGGTCAGTACGCCCCAATTCCTACTGATGATGCTTCTAATGGCTGTACTATCATTAGTGTAGGTTGTAATAACCTTTAACTTTTCCATTGGGTTGTTCTTACATTTATAATTGTTAACACCATCATAACACTTATAGGTGGTCATACTCTTTGGACTCTGATCATCTCCAGTGACCTGAGCCCTCACTTGTTTAACCATATTGATATTGTAACCTCTATTAACAAAAAATTTTTCCATCTTATCAAATTCTATCCAGAGGTCTGTATTGGCCCTACATAACCTCAATAATCTATTGAACTGACTCTTCACTATTCCTTGAAAAACATGACGAGGATGCATGCTGTCATAACGCAATATGGCGTTTTTCCAGCATTCCTTTCTATGAAGAGTAGACGTTAATCTACCTTTCTTAATACTCAAACAGACATCAAGAAAACTTACTGATTCATAGGAAGTCTCAAATGTAAATCTAAGGAAGCTATTGGTGGTTTCCAAATAACCCAACAAGGACTTAAATTCTGATAAGGTACCATTCCAAACAATTAATACATCATCCACGAAATGCCTATAGATCAAAGCCTTACTGAATGACTCACGTGTAAAGAGAAATTCTCTCTCCCATTGATAGACTACCAAATTCGCATAAGTGTTAGCACAGGGGGTGCCCATAGCCACGCCTGATAGCTGTAATAGCCACTGTAACTCTTCTACACAAAGGTGGCTCATCTATGGACCCAGGTAATTATAAATCCATCAGTCTCACCAGCCTTATATGCAAAGCCATGAAAAATATCATGGCAGAACTAATCTATGCAGACATAGACAACGCAACTGATCTAGACCCGCTTAGTTGGGTTTTGTGAAGGGCAGAGCCTATATCTTGAAGCTAGTGAACCTCTCTGATAAGGTTACACAGGCTCTGGACAGTGGTCATTTTGTGTACACTGCCTGTCTTGCCTTGGCTAAGGTTTTTAACACTATCTCCCATGCTAGTATTAATTTTGTTTAATGACATGGTCTACTTAATGTAATTTTAAATGCTACTTTATTGACTCTAATGAAGCCTGGATATTTTATGGGCAAAAGCACTTAGTCATTGATTTATTTGTTCTCATTACATTAAATTCAGCTGTACTCTCTGGTTCCTTACTGTTATTTTTTATATGTTTGAGTTATTCAGTATATTTTGTTTTGATTATTGAAAGATTAGTCAAATAAACCCTTATGTGTCCAATGGATAGCAAACTGGTTGTCCAATATATTCTAAGTAGCAAAAGCTGCTGAAACCCTCTTTGAACATAGACTTTTAATTAGTGATAATTTATTTTGCAGATGTCCAATCCAGTATCCCAAAGTGTGGTTGACCAAGTTTGCATATGACTGCAAGCTGGGCAATGTGATATGCTTATTCACTGCTACTAAATGTCATCAAAAAGGGCTGGAATACACACATTCCTGGTGTACTGTAAACAGTCCCAAGCTAAAAAAGGTGTCATAAGTTGTCTTCTTCAACCAGGTTCAGTCATACAAGATCTGGGTACTTATGTGGACAACTACCTCTCATTTGAACATCATGTTTCTACCATAGTCAGGAAGTCTTTCTATCTGGCCAAGTTAATTTCCAAAGGAATATCTTCAAGATCCAAAGAAGTCATTTTTCTATTGTACACTTTCCTTATCAGATCAATTATTGAATACAATTCCCCCCTTTGCGCGTGCAAATCCAAGCATATTGCTCAACTGGAAAGGTCCCAATGATTTTTAACCAAAAGGAAATTAAAGGCCTTAAATCCTCCAACTATCTCGATAGATTAGTACATCCCTTCTTCTACTCACTAGTCCACTGGCTGCTATGAGATAACATGTTTCACTTTATATATGAAGAAATAACATGTCCAGCCTCACCACAGAAATGGAATAGAAAAAACAAGTCCAAATATATTGTAAAACTTTAATAACAGACAAGCGCTTTCGCGTATGAGATATACGCTTCTTTAGATCATAAAAACAAATGAAAGTGAGCAAGTTTATATACAATAGCAGCATTTCATAATTAATTTAAATTAAGTTAAGTTAATCAGACAATCAAACAATATACAATCTATCGTTGCCTAATTATTCAATCACTAATGAAAAATCCTTCTCTAAGTAGCCACACACAAATCAATGTATATAAGATGTCTCCTAAATATCCCCAAACCAATAGAGGCAATATATATATATATATATATATATATATATATATATATATATATATATATATATGAAAAACCTGATATTATTCATAATATTATAAAATATATATATATATATATATATATATATATAATCAGATCTATACAAGAATGCTTTAAGCACTGCTATCATAGCAAGAACCACATTTCTCAATAAATAAAAAGATGAATAAATGAATAATGAAATATATCTAAACATTCAAATAAATGAATAAATTAAATAATATATACATATAAAAAGCAATATAAAATCAACATATATCAACATAGAATGATGAAAGGTATGTTGGCCTAAACACATTCATTTTGCAGTCAAACGTCAGATCTTATATAAATAGGTATTAATAAATACAATGCAATGCTGTTATAAACATCCAGCTCATTTGATATATTGAAACATATTGTGCAAAAAGCATGGTACATCTTTTATCAAAACCTCATAAAAACATATAAGATATGTAAAAGGTGTATATGTATACATACATGTACGTATATATATAATACGAACACCAAAAATAAAAACAAAACAAAAAACTATAAATGTGACAAAAAAATAATAATGGTTATCATTACCACTAAGCATATTTATCTACGGGAAGCTAGAAAGGACCTAATGGATACATATGCATTTAGTCCCGGTGGATAATGGCCTCTTAGCTTGAAAATCCATTCAAGCTCCCTTTGTTCTAGATAACTCATATAATCTCCACCTCTATCACCAGAACTAACAATCTGTAAAACTCTAAATACAAAAGTGTGATCACTATTCATGGAAATGTGTTTCGCTAGTGCATTAAGTTCATTCTTACATCTGATATCATAAAGATGATTGTATATTCTCTGTTTAAGCTTCCTTTTCGTTAGTCCTATATAAAATGCGGAACATCGCTGACAAGTTGCTAAATAAATCAGCCCAGACGTCTCACAAGAGGCATAAAATCTTGGTTTAAAAGAACAATCCAGTATAGGATGTGTGAAACCCTGTTCAGTTGAAATATATTTACAATAATTACATTTACTGCATGGATATGTGCCTAATTTCTCTGAGGTCCTAGTATTCAATGAATCATTGATTATTGGGTTTGTACATAATATCATTTTCAGACTTCTGTCGTTCCTATAAGTGAACCCAGGAGTATGTCCAACTATTTTAGCCGTCCTATCATCAATGGTCAGTACGCCCCAATTCCTACTGATGATGCTTCTAATGGCTGTACTATCATTAGTGTAGGTTGTAATAAACTTTAACTTTTCCATTGGGTTGTTCTTACATTTATATTTGTTAACACCATCATAACACTTATAGGTGGTCATACTCTTTGGACTCTGATCATCTCCAGTGACCTGAGCCCTCACTTGTTTAACCATATTGATATTGTAACCTCTATTAACAAAAATTTTTTCCATCTTATCAAATTCTATCCAGAGGTCTGTATTGGCCCTACATAACCTCAATAATCTATTGAACTGACTCTTCACTATTCCTTGAAAAACATGACGAGGATGCATGCTGTCATAACGCAATATGGCGTTCTTCCAGCATTCCTTTCTATGAAGAGTAGACGTTAATCTACCTCCCTTAATACTCAAACAGACATCAAGAAAACTTACTGATTCATAGGAAGTCTCAAATGTAAATCTAAGGAAGCTATTGGTGGTTTCCAAATAACCCAACAAGGACTTAAATTCTGATAAGGTACCCTTCCAAACAATTAATACATCATCCACGAAATGCCTATAGATCAAAGCCTTACTGAATGACTCACGTGTAAAGAGAAATTCTCTCTCCCATTGATAGACTACCAAATTCGCATAAGTGTTAGCACAGGGGGTGCCCATAGCCACGCCTGATAGCTGTAATAGCCACTGTAACTCTTCTACACAAAGGTGGCTCATCTATGGACCCAGGTAATTATAAATCCATCAGTCTCACCAGCCTTATATGCAAAGCCATGAAAAATATCATGGCAGAACTAATCTATGCAGACATAGACAACGCAACTGATCTAGACCCGCTTAGTTGGGTTTTGTGAAGGGCAGAGCCTATATCTTGAAGCTAGTGAACCTCTCTGATAAGGTTACACAGGCTCTGGACAGTGGTCATTTTGTGTACACTGCCTGTCTTGCCTTGGCTAAGGTTTTTAACACTATCTCCCATGCTAGTATTAATTTTGTTTAATGACATGGTCTACTTAATGTAATTTTAAATGCTACTTTATTGACTCTAATGAAGCCTGGATATTTTATGGGCAAAAGCACTTAGTCATTGATTTATTTGTTCTCATTACATTAAATTCAGCTGTACTCTCTGGTTCCTTACTGTTATTTTTATATGTTTGAGTTATTCAGTATATTTTGTTTTGATTATTGAAAGATTAGTCAAATAAACCCTTAAGTGTCCAATGGATAGCAAACTGGTTGTCCAATATATTCTAAGTAGCAAAAGCTGCTGAAACCCTCTTTGAACATAGACTTTTAATTAGTGATAATTTATTTTGCAGATGTCCAATCCAGTATCCCAGAAGTGTGGTTGACCAAGTTTGCATATGACTGCAAGCTGGGCAATGTGATATGCTTATTCACTGCTACTAAATGTCATCAAAAAGGGCTGGAATACACACATACCTGGTATACTGTAAACAGTCCCAAGCTAAAAAAGGTGTCATAAGTTGTCTTCTTCAACCAGGTTCAGTCATACAAGATCTGGGTACTTATGTGGACAACTACCTCTCATTTGAACATCATGTTTCTACCATAGTCAGGAAGTCTTTCTATCTGGCCAAGTTAATTTCCAAAGGAATATCTTCAAGATCCAAAGAAGTCATTTTTCTATTGTACACTTTCCTTATCAGATCAATTATTGAATACAATTCCCCCCTTTGCACGTGCAAATCCAAGCATATTGCTCAACTGGAAAGGTCCCAATGATTTTTAACCAAAAGGAAATTAAAGGCCTTAAATCCTCCAACTATCTCGATAGATTAGTACATCCCTTCTTCTACTCACTAGTCCACTGGCTGCTATGAGATAATATGTTTCACTTTATGAGCCTTGAAAGACCCAATCCAGTTTGACCTCTTATTTCTTCACAAAACCAGTAGCTCTACAAACACCCACACATATACAAGGCTTGCCGGAAGAGATAGATTCCTAACTCAACATACTCCCAGCCTATGGGAAATGTTACCATTACAGGTCAAGTAAAGTACTACTTTGGCTGCCTTTGAGGCTAGTCTTGATGATTTGATTTACACCAGGGTTGTCATGTACAGCCTTGTCTGATACGGGAGCCAGTCACTATGAAGTACTTGTGAAGCATGACAAGACCTTTTAAGTGTGGCTACTTAAAGATGAATATGTCTAGGCCTCTTATGGTCCCTCTTAAAGGTGAATATGTCTAGGCCTCTTATGGTCCCTTTTAAAGGTGAATATGTCTGGGCCTCTTATGGTCCCTGTGATTGTTTGCCTAGTAGTGTTCCTATGTTCCGAAAGAATTACAAAGTAAAGGTGACAGTATATATCTGGCAACAAATAGCATTAAACACACAGATGTCAGAAACAAAGTAGTAAAATAATGCATAGGAAGGACATTTCTGTCTTTACTACATTTTCTAAAACGTAAGTTCTGACAGAAACAGCATGGATACAAACAGAAGCAACAAAACTAATAAAAATATACCATGTGTATACACTGAAAACAATTCAGGAAGGATGTTAAATATAACTACATAAGGTGTGGAGGGGGTATATGGTGAGGTTTGGTGAATCATGCCACAACTGCATCACTATATTTCATTCATACCTCTCAATCTGTTAGTGCAAGAAATCTGGACAAAGCCTGACAAAATGGGTGGACAAAGACCCAAAAACAGGGACAGATTTTAAATATTGCTCTTATAAACTTAGAAAGCTGCTAAAGTAATAGGGTTTATGTTATCATACATTTTCTTGTTTGCTCAAAGCTACAGTGAGATAGGCCTTCTGCCATTGCTCTACTGTGAGACTGGAAAAGATTAGTGCTTATTTTCAACTGTTTTCTGCACTTCTGTTTGCCTGTTCTTTTTACTTGTTGCTGTACTTGAAAAACGCTAGCATAGAGCTGAATATCTATTACTGTTTGTGACCTTTGGAGCTTGTATTGAAATAGTTTGTCTAGAGAGGCCTAGCTGTTTCTTTGTGGGAGGAGGATTTCAGTCTGGTCTGATCTAGCTAGAGGCATTACTACAAGGCTGTTTTATTTTTGATTGGATAATTTGGCTGGTTTCTGTTTCTTTGCCTTAAATAGCCAATGTTTAAATCAGTTTGTCCTTGTTTGCTCAAAGCTACAGTGAGATAGGCCTTCTGCCATTGCTCTGTTGGGAGATTGGAAAAGATTAGTGCTTATTTTCAACTGTTTTCTGCACTTCTGATGAACTAAAAACATTTGCTGCATATCTGTTTAAACTGTGCAACTGTTTTTTAGACTTAGTGAATTCAATCATTACCTCTGTTCTGATCTTGTGTATCACAACCACCTGCCCAGCTGCTGTCATGGTTTTAAAGCTTGGTGGTTTTCAGTTGCCCACATGTAGTATAAATTAGTTATTAGGCACGCCCCCCCAATCCCATTACATCAGCTCATTCTACTGTGTACAGTGAGATAAGCTGTGAAGGCCCACCCCTTTAGCTTCTCAACCTTGAATTATCTTCTGTCTCCTCACTTTCTACTAAAAAAAACTGTCTCTTCCTACTTCATTTTCTGCTTGTGCTTAGGAGTTCAATTGCACTTAGTTTGCTGCATTTATTACTCTTTGTCGGTAGGCTTATTAAAGTGATGACAGTATTCTACTGAATTGCTTCTTTATTTGAGCTGTTTTTTTACTGTTGTGATTGTGAGCTACTGTTCTAAAGCAATTTACTGATTAACTATATTTCATTGCTATCTACTGCAATTCATTTCTGCTTAACTGCATTTTACTGCATTTCATTACTATTTAACTGTATTTTTTCATACTGTGAGTTCTGTTATTTTCATGTGAGTGGTTAATCTGTGCTTCTTTGTGAGTTTTTTTTACTGTGTTGTTAACCTTAAATTGAGTAGCATAGTCTAGATACAGGTTTGCTGTATCCAGAGCTTTAGCTGCATGGTTTTAAACCCATTGTGTGGTATTCCAGCTACAAATTTTCCCTTAGTAGCACTTGTGTGATCTCCTAGTAGTGCTACTCTTACACTTTCCACTCTTTAGCCTGTCAGCTCTCTCTGGCCTCTCTCCTTCAGTTTATGACAAATATGGATGGACAATTTCCTATGTTTTCTCCTGCCAGTCTGGTTGATATATGCAACCTGAGTCAGTTTAGCAACTGCCTCATGTACATGGACAACCCTCTACCACTACCCCCTAGGAACAGAATTGTTGAGAGATGCAATTACATCAAGCACATAGTGTCCTTGCTCTGTCCCTCAGAAGCCAGTATATCTGGCGCACCTACACAACACACTCCCACATATGTGGAGGTCCTCAACAAAAACATATCCAAACAAAATAGACCTTAGAGGCAAAAATACATGTGAACTCCACTGCTCCCCACACCACACAACACACATAGTCCACACACCTATGTTTCACAGCCACTAAGACCTAAAAATAAACCCAATATATTAGTCATAGCAGACTCCATTGTGAGACACACAGATGTGCCCCTCACCAGGCTGGATAAGGAGAAAGTCATGGTTAGTTGTTTGTCGGGAGACAGAATCCATCATATCACCCATGCACTCAAGTCTCTCAACAGGTACAGTTATGACTCTGTCATAGTCCATGTTGATATGAATAACTTTAGATGTACTTCTCTGGACTATATGAAGAAAGACATGATCGAGCTCACTGAATATGTGTCCCAGGCAGGTATGTTCCTAGCCTTAAGCAGCATGCTACCGTCACTCAGAATAATATCTAAAAACAAACAGAAAATTATTGACTTTAACAATTGGCTTAGATTCTGGTGTCATTCCAAGGGAATCCAGTGCCTGACAGCCTGGGATGACATGATTAGCAAACCACGATGCTTTGCCAGAGATGGCCTGCATCTGTCTCCTATGGGCTTTAGGCTCCTGGCAAAGGCTATTGCCTCCCCCATAGTGCCTTTTTTAGGCAATGCCATAAGGTCAAAATTACTAACATGAAAATTTCATCAAAGCTTAAATTAAAGGTCATACTGCTAAATGCTAGGAGTCTAAACATTAAACTGCACTTATTGCAAACATTCTTAACCCTGGAAGATGCTGACATTTATGCAGCAACAGAAATCTGGTTCAAAGCTGAGGAGAGCATCCCAGCCATACCAGGTTACTCATCCTATCATACATTCAGACCCCATACCGTGGGCAGCAAAGCAAAAGGAGGTGGATCTGCAGTATATATAAAAGACATACACACCTCCAGGCTGGTCAAACAATATAACACACAGGAAACACTGCAGGTGCAGTTAACAATTGACAAGACCCCTATTCAAATCATTGCTAGTTATAGACCTCCAACATTGACTCAAGATCCCCACTCCACCTATATGGACCTCTTCGAATCTATCAAGATTCAACCCTTCACCCTGATCCTGGGTGACTTTAACTATCCAACCATAGATTGGAAGAAATACTCATGCCAAAACAAATGCCAAGAGATTCCTTGATTTTGTCAATGCAAATGCCTTGGACCAGTTGGTTGACACCCCCACAAGAGGTGAAAATATCTTGGACTTGGTATTAACCAACATGAGTAACCACTGCAGGATCCCTACAGTGTTATCATTCCTGGTAATATCTGACCACAAAGCAGTCAATTTTAATGTCACCATTTCCCCCAAACCCCACCCCCCCACCCCCAGCTAGAGTCAAACAAACTTCTCCAAAGCTGACTACAACCTCCTGAGGGAAGGTATAAGCAGCTTCACAGCTCCCTCCCCTTCCATAGGAACTGGCACATATGTCCAAACCTACACCAAAGTACTACATGAGCATTTATATAGCTGCATGGAATCAGGAATACCCAACAGGATGAAATAATCCTCCACAAGGAAGAGTAAACCTGTCTGATGGACATCTACAATAAATAAACTCTATAATAAAAGGAAAAATTTCCTGTCCAGGACCAAGTAGGAGAAGTTGCCTAATTGGAAGCAATCTCTCCTTAGCCTGAATAAGCAAATAAGAGCACTAGCAAAATCCTCCAAAGCAAAAATCAAGTTCAAACTGGCCAACTCTACTAAAGACAATCATAACGCCTTTTTCACAAATGTCCACAATCTCAAGGGAAGAACCCAGATCTGCTCAGAACTGGTGGTCAAGGGCACCACATACACAAATGCTATAGATATAGCCATCCTGCTGGCAGACAGGTTCAGTGAAAACTTCGCCCCTCTGTTCTCCCATCAGTGAATCAGGACATCCCCAGTACTGCCCCCTCCCCTTATCTCTAGGGAGCAAGTCATCACTGCCCTCTCAAAGGCAAAAAACACAGCCTCCACAGGGCCCAGTAACATCCAACTCTGCATCCTACATGAACTCGGGCAGGAACTTGAAGTACCATTAGGCACCCTATTCAACCAAAACCTGAGTATCGGTTTCATCCCAGCTAAGTAGAAGGCAGCCACTGTCATTCCTCTGCACAAAGGTGGAGCATCCACCGGTCCAGGAAATTATAGATCCATCAGCCTAACTAGCCTGATCTGCATGGCCATGGAGTGCATTATCATGAACCTCATTAACCAGGACATTGGCAACCTCCAGACACTCGATCCCACACAGTTTGGTTTCATCAAGGAGAGGTAATGCCTGTTAAATTTAGTTAACTTCTTTGAGACAGTCACCAAGGCCATGGATGAGGGGAAGTTAGTGCACACTGCCTACCTTGACCTGGCCAAAGCCTTTGATACTAATCCCCACTGAAGTATAATAGATAAACTCTTTCAACCAGGTATCAATCCATATGTTATCAGATGGGTAGAAGATGGGATCACTGATAGAACCCACCTAGTCAAAATATGGGAAGCCACCTTAAACTGTAGACCTGTAACAAGCAGTGTACACCAGGGATTGGTCTTGGGGCCCCTGCTCTTTGGGCTATATGTTTCTCGAGGTGCTGGGCAAAACCAGTGGGATATGCCTGACCAAATTTGCAGATGACTACAATCTGGGTGCTGTCATCAGTTCCCCTAGTGGTGTCGACATCCTCCAAGAGAGTCTTACCCAAATAAATGACTGTTGCCAGAAACACAGCCTCAAACTGAATGCCAAAAAAGGCATCATTTTCCACTTTGGAGAGAGTGACATCCCCACAAATTATCACATTGATAATAAGGTCCTTAGCATGCAATCAGTCATGAGAGACTTGGGCACCCAGGCTGATAGCAAACTGACTTTTGACCACTATACTGCCACCCATTGTATGAAAAGCTTTCTACATGGCCCACCTCATTAGTAAGGGTATCTCATCCAGGGACAAGAAGGTCATAACATCCCTGTATTCTTTCCTTATAAGACCCAGTATTGAGTACAATGCTTCTTTTGGCATGTACCTCACAAAGCACATGCAGCAGCTGGAGGGACCACAGAGGTTCCTCACCAGGAGAATCCAGGGCCTCAAACATCTATCCTACACAGATAGGCTAAAGACCCTGTCCCTCTACTCTGTCTCCTACAGACTCCTCTGAGGTGAACTCTGTCTGGCATACAAAGCAATCTCAGACCCTGCCTTGATGGGACTGTTGCATATCCGCAAGTCAAGCTCCACTTGAGTAACCCACATGTGTGATCTTAACCTGTTCTGTGACATCAGTAGGACTTGTTAGCAGGACAGAGTTGTGTCACAGAGACTCCCCTTTTGTGGAATAGATTCCCTCTCCATGTCAAGCAGAGTACCTCATTAACCCTTTTTAAGCTCAACCTGGATAACTAGATGTGGAACAGAAAATACACCCCTGGGATTCCACCTCTGTCCCTGCTGGACAGTGGCACAGTGTGCTGACTTGTTGGAACATGGGCTTAACTCTTGGCTAGGCTTGTAAGACCCTCAGGGACAATAGCCTAGTAACTTTCTATGTGATCCTATGATCATTTGAAGTCTGAAACTCTATTGTATGTCATTATTTGGTGACTTCAATCCTCTGATCACCTCAGTAATTTGCCAGAAAACCACAAATGTTATGAGGAACAGACCAAAAATATGCGGAAAAAATCTGAACATTCTGTGAAAATCTGGACAGTTGAGAGGTTTGATTCCATTCATAATGGTTGGCAGCTACCAACAGTCTATAGATCACTTGTTTCACAGCAAATATTAAATAACATTTAGGCTTGAATTAGAAAACAGCTGATACTCCATTAGTAATAGACAAGCATATACAACTATGATAGCATGATTTGCAAACAAAATAGTATGCACAAAATGGTTTAAGCTGCTTAAAAGACATCCTCAGGAGTAACACACACCAGGATCACCACTTCAGTAACACATTTCAGACAGGTGCCAATTGTAGAATTACAAAGAATGTGGCAGACCTAGACCACCATGCCTTCAAGGAGCACTGTTAGTCAAGGCTACAAGCCAAAAGCATCATTGCAGGTGCTGATGGTTAATCATAGAAGTAACACTGTACTGTGTGACCAGGAATCCAAAGTGATGATGCTTTCATTTATGGAGCATAACTGCAAGATTTTAAGATGTATTAGTTCTTCACTGTAACCTCAATAGACTGTTATGATGGCATAAATTTAGACTGCCAAAGTTCTTGAAGTTCACATCCATTTTTGCTTATCACGGTAAGGGGATATGGCATCCAAGTTCTTCAAACAGTTGATTCATTTCAAAGTATACAAATTCAAAATGTGTTCCATAAAGATTCGGCAATTTGCAAATACCTTCTCCCCAAAACAAAAAAGGGTATGAGTACAACACATGTGCAAACTGCAGTTCCAACTATATTATATGGATGAATCATGTGATTGCCAAATCCCCTTCTATCCTTGCTGTGTACAGTATTCTAGAAATTATTGAGGGATATGAGAGCATTTTAGTAATTTTATTTTATGACATGGAATAAAACTTCAGCAGCCTATATGATTTAAAAGTTTTAAATGTAATTCAAATTTCAAATCAATGGCAGCAGTTCCACAATTAGTGTGCATAGCTCAGTAAATTCTAAATGCATTGTGTGGAAAGTGATAGGAAAGTTTAAAATGCTAAGCGCTTTCATCTGGTATTGCCAAACTTCAGATAAAATAAATTATCATGTGGCAATCTTTTATACTATACAGTCATGTAACCTGGTTTTGAAACCTTACATATACATTGTATCCTAGTAAATATATGCCACAGCTTTGCAGATTTCTTATCATTTTAAACTTTTGGGGATTGTATTTATCCTATTTTAGCATTCTACATGAGTTATTACATGTGTGGAATAAATTGTTCTCCAGTATTTGCACTCATCTATGCCTTTCAATATATTTTTCTTGGTTTGGATCTATTTATTTGTTTGGTAGTCATTTGGCATGACTGTGGGTGGACAACAGGAGTCCTTTAATGGAACATCACAAATGGAGTTTGAAATCTTTCAAGAGTCAGTTCACAATCTTACACTTCTGGTGCAGAAGCTATCACAGCAACAATCAACCTCTAGTATGGCAAATCGAGACACTGAAACATCAGCAGTCAAACGAAAAATATGACAAACAAAAAATAATAACAGGATATCAACGAACTGAATTGAGAGATACCATCCTTCCCAGACAACAACAATTTTTTTTCAAGGTCAGTGCACAATTTTAATCATAATATATGGTTATATACTTCAAATTCAATGAACTTAGACAGTTGGATCTATTATGAAACTATGCATAACACTACTCAAGGGTCTTTTACGTCCCTTATATAACTGTCCTTAAATGAATTCCAAACAAAATTAATGCAATATCGCAAGCTCTAACAAGAAAACACTTACTTTATAGAATGTATTAAAGTGCAGCAAGTTCCAAAAGGATTAAAATGCAGGAAATATCCAACTGGATCAATCCGGCATTCTTTACTTAATCAAAATTATTGGCCATGTAAAACAGACGTAGCTGTGAGTTTATGGAGCTGCTCATAAAGCACAATGCGAATGAAATGGACCAGTTATATCTTGAAATTAAACAGCTAGATGTGACCATTGTACAGAGCATTTCATTTCAAGAATTCAAGTTTCAATATCATAATACATTTTCTGAAATTCATAGAACTTGTGTTACTATCCAAGAAAGTAAAAACAGGAAATTGGAAACAGATCATCTTGATTATTCAAATGGAGCAGCATATTCTAGTCCTCCAAAAGGAAAACAAAGGAAAGAAAAAAAAGATACATTGAATCAGGGGATGATGATGAGATGGTATATCAGCACATGATAATGAAGCCACAGCAGACAAGCACCCTTTAGAGCAGGTATCACCCTGGAGATCGAAGATGATTCACAACAAGGAACAAAACAGTTACAATCCTTGCAAAGCATCACCATGGATGCCCTAGCAACATCAGAAGAGGAGCCACAACAACAATACGAGATAGGGGCAGAGACAGTAGATCCATTTTATGATAGCACTGTGTGTAAAATCATATTCAGTGACACGAACCATTTTAAAGTATATAATTGCAGCAGCTTTGACATTACCAGTGATAAGTCAAATCTATTCAGTAAAGGACACACATTTGTCCCGACAAAATGTGCTGATATCACTAAAGTAATCAGTAAATTAAAATTATTCACTAGAAAATTATAACAAAGGCTGCTTTTCAATGATTCCAGTAATTTTAACAATGACATTGAGATTGAAAATAGTGCCATAAGTGTGCCAAGTGTTTATACTCCTGAACTCCACCCTAACGTAAAAGTTTTCAAAAGGATATGTGAAATGGATATACAACATTTAATTTCACAACACCCTTATTCATATAATTACAGCCTTGATAACAATAAAGAGGAATGGAAATTATTACATGATCTTAAATTCACGGAACAACTAAGAATTATGTGACTAGATAAGGAAGGTGGGTTGATTATAATGAACAGCTTGACTATGAGCAGAGTATACTAAATGTATTATATGAAGACACCTATGTTGAGGCATCCATAAATGAGATAAATACCTCATACAAGAATATTGAATTCAAATTCATGCATGTGGACTTCCCTAAAATTCCTACCATCTTTGTAGTTTCCAAGATTCATAAGAGCCTACACAAACCACATTTTAGACCAATTGTGGATGCTGAAAATTCCAAAACCAGTTTCATAGCTAAATTAATTGACCAACAATTAAAAGGTCACATGCCTAACATTTATTTGTGTAGAGATTCTTGGGTCTTCCTTGCAAAATGTAATCAATCATGGGCATTTTTAGACAATTGATGTGAAAGACTTTTTAGCTGCATCCCCCATGACATTGGGCTTGAATGGTTCACTGTATTTCTTACTGAGAATCTTGCTGTTAGACAAGATAAGACCAATACTTTGAGTCAACTTATTGAACCAGTTCTCAATAATAATTACATCTTTTACAAAGGACATTATTTCCAGCAACAAAGACAAATAGCCATAAGTGCAGCTTGTGGTCCAGTATATGCCAACATCATCATGGCAGTTTGGGAGCACCGATTTCTTTTCCAAAGCCCACATTACACATCCATCAGGATGTATAGGTGATTCCATGATGATACATTTATTGCATGGTCTGGACCAATAAAAGATTTTGAGGCATTCATTGACTATATCAATGGAATGACTTCATTGCTAACATTTACCCATTCAGCTGGTAATGATGCAATAGCTTATTTAGACATTTTACTGTCTAAAGATCATACACACATATCCTTGAAAGCACAGATATATAGAAAACCCACTTATTCAAATACATTTTTATACTTCAGTAGCAACCATCCCTACCATCATAAAATAGCTGTGTTTAAAGGCCAGATGGTCAGAGCAGCATGGATGGTTACAACGTTTGAGGATTTTGTTGATAAATGCAAATTTGTTAGTCATTTGGTGAATGCCATCAAGAACAAAGTTGTATATAAGAGAAAAATGGGGTTTTATGTGCCAATATTGACATCGGATGGATCTTCTAGGGGGTCTGCAATAATTTCAGACAATTAATATATGCATCAAGTACAAGGCGCGGGGAGCTCATCGCCATCTTCAAATATTAACAATGGTCATAGTATAATTATTATTGGCCATTCATTCATTACAACATACAATTTGGACAGTAAAAATATTTTGGATGTCAAAGAAAAGAACTGGCAATTGATCATTCAAGATAAGGATACTTATGAAAGACTTGGTGCCCATCCATAGATTGTATATAAAAGGGGCACTAACTTTAAAAGTATATTTGATAATATGTGCAATAATCCTAAGAAATACTTGGTAAGATGTCCAAGTGTGGTACATGCGCCCAATGCCTCTTTATTCATTGTGGGGATGATTTTCATATGGATAATAACTATATTAGTATACCAGAATGTTATAATTGTCAAATTCAAGGCACAGTTTACATTGCTGCATGTGTCTGATGTCCAGCATATTACTTAAGAAAAACTGAATGAAAATTAAAACAATGCATTTATGAACATATTTATGAAACAAGAAAAGGAAAACCTAAAAATGCATTATATAATAATATTTCCATACATAAGGACCATGATTTTGAATTTGCAGTCCTGGATAAAGTTCTAAAAAATCCACAAGGAGGACCTTGGTCAATCGTTTTGGAACAGAGTGAACTTTGGTGGCAAATTTTTATCAGTGCTACAGTACATCCTGGTCAGAATGATATAATTAGTATTATTAGCCTTCTCAAGATGAAGGCATATGAAAAATTACAGGAGCGTAGTGAAGTTTATTTCCAAGTGTTATCCCTATTTACAAGGGGGTTTTGTTGTTTGATTTCATGTTATTTATATCAATGCATGAACAATTTGCCTAATTTATACTTGAAAATATTTATGTATTTATCCTTGCTTATGGTGGAATATAGTATATTTTTAGTGGACTACATTTCTCAGTCAGCACTGGTTTTGTTATGATTTATAATCATGCAAACCACAAAGTGGTTGGAAATGACTGAAGAAAGCTGTGGCATACATTTACTAGGATAATGCATCTTTAAGATTTCAAACCCAGGTCATATGACTATATACTATAAAAGATTGTCACACAATAATTTATTTTATCTGAAGAAGTTTGGTAATACCAGATGAAAGTGTTTATCATTTTAAACTTTTGGGGGTTGTATTTATCCTATTTTAACATTTTACATAGTTATTATGTGTGTGGAATAAATTGTTCTCCAGTATCTGCACTCATTCATGCCTTTTAATATACTTTTCTTGGTTTGGATCTACTTGTTTGTCTGATGCCCCAACATGTTAGAACTCTAAGGGAAGACCTACTGTGAGGTCCCACAGCAGTGCCACCCCTATTGGTTGCATTGTGCTGAGTGTTAGGTGACTGCAACTATCACATCCTTGGAATGCCATTATGAACTGCTGCAGCACAATCTAAAGGCACAGTCTTGCTCTGCAATGGGACTTCATGTTATTATGCAACTTATGTGCAATCTAACAGATGGCACAATGACATTCTTAGGTCTCAGACAACTCCATTACAGCAGCTCAGGCATTATGCTAATAGCCTGGACAGACTATGGCACAAGATGTGTGACTCTGGTCACTGCATGCTGTGTTGTGGGTGCTGACTACAGCTCCCCAGGCATAGCAGTCTCAGGAATGATTTGGAGAGTTGCACAGTTACCCCACTCTTATGGTATGCAAGTTGGGACTAAGTCTCACATACACATACATAGTCCTGGTGTACACCCTCTCACCAGCTGAAAAGATACATTGCCATCTACCCCTCACAGTCAAATTGCACACTGGGAAAAGGTGTAGGTGTCTCACCTAATAAAAGACTTTGATAACTGCACATATTTGTGATAGGAGGCAGACAGTATATGTAGGACCATCTACTTCTCACACAGACTGAAGTAGAGGCCTACATGTTCCTACTTCACCTGTGAACTGCAAGGTCCTGGTGGCTGTGTGCCTGTGGCTCCCATTATAGCCTGCACAATGCAAAAGGATTTGACATATCTTAATAAACATACATCCACAGGATATCAGCCCTGACTCCATCACCTGTTGCCCGGCACTGGAATGCCACACACTAACATTATGACTGACTTCCCCCTGAGCAGACACATCCATAATGTGGACTCTTTATTCATGTAACACCTAAAGTTCAACAAGTAGCATATGTACTCAGAGCAGCCGATACTAATTCTGTCACTCTTTGCCTTCCTCCAAATTGGTGACCGCTCATATTTAAGTTTAAGGTCTTCTTTCTATTGCCTGATTGCCTGCTTCAGTACTATGAAAAACAAACCACTTACTACATTTGTAGTAAACAGCTTGCTATAGCTTATAGTATAGCATACACAAAGCAGTAAGTGTTTCAGTCCTGACTTCAAAAGCAGTACTGGAATTCATTTCTGAATGCTGGTATGGAAATGAATGTTGGTACTGCACTAACAAAGTATCAATACATGCCAGTCACACTTTCTGGTCCTAACACCTTGTGCATGTGCTGTCTGCCTGCTTTGCCTACCCTAGCTACATCTCTATGAGAACTTACTGAGATAAGCATGTGCATCTTCTCTAGGCAGCTGGTTTGTATATTGCTACATATATGACAGCCAATGCATAAGAGATGCTTCCTATCAGGTAGACTGCATGGAATCCTTGCATAATGGGGTCATTTCCTCATGCATGACTGGGATCTTTGTGTACTAGTCTGCATATGCCAGCAAGCAATCCAAAAACTGCTGCAGGATGTGAGTAATAGGCGCCTGAGGTATTCATGTCACATCCTTGTAGATCTCTTACAGGTGCCCATCACCAGGATGGTCAAAGCAGTTAAGACCCTGGGCCTGTTATCTCCATTACATGAGACAGTCAATATAGTTCATTCAGCATGTGGTTATCTGTACAGAGTACCCAGAATAAGGAAAAGCAAGAAGATCAGGAGACATCTAAAGAAGAAATATGGGCATGGAAAAGGAAAAGAGATTTAATATGGTGTAACATTTATGCAAAGGAAAAAGCAAAATTAACCAATACAAAAAGAGGAGCACCAAAGATATTTGAAGAGAAATACAGGCAAAGGAATCTGGATATGGAAAACTTTACAATACAAAAAATAAAAAGACTAAGAGGAAAAGTAGAAAAAGAGATTAGTAATGGAGAAGTCAAAGAAATAGAAATTGACATTACGGAGCACCTCCAAAGAGAAGGATTCAGTGTAGCAAATCCAATACAGAAAGCATCACAACAGGATAAAGCAATGGTTATCCAAATTAAAAGGAAACCAGTGGAACAGGAAGCAACTAGTCAGGTGCCATATCAAGATATTTTGGATCCTTCCATAGGAAACCAGTATAAACATTCACTTGAAGCTAGACAGCAAGGAAAGAAACAGGAAACTGTGGAAACTCTGATGCAGTCAGTGTTCAGGAGTGATAGGCCAGTGAGTTCCCATATGACAGAGCAACAGATGACACAGGATAAAATTAAAGAGAAGGTGCCACAGGAAGATGCTATAGAACTTTCTATAGAATGCCCGCAGGAAACAGAAAACAAGGGTTGTGTCCTCAGTTTGGAAGAAAAAGAGCTAAGAGAAGAGTGGCTTGATTTAATGGACATTGATAGATATATTAAGGTCAATGAGAGAAATAGACTGCAGAAGGTCAATAAAACCCAAAAAGTAAAAAGTCTGAAAAAACAAATGAATACAGTAATTAGGACTGTCCATAGATATCCATGCGATATAACAGAAGTAAACAGGATATGTTACTGTGCAGCTAAATTAATAACTAATAAAGTTCTACCACAAAAACATAGGGCAGTGAGGGAAAGGAAGGGGAGAAATCAAATACTATCATGAAAGTATTGAACAGAAAAAATGATAAAGCAATTAAGACAAGAAGTGTCACTGTTAGAAGATAAAGAAGAGGGAATAGATCGATAAAAATACTAAGAAAGATAGATGTGATTAAAGCAATGCACAGCATTAGAACAGACCAGGATCTATCATGCACTATCGCAAATAACAAACTAAAAATTTCACCACAGGCAGAAAAACTTAGAAGATACACAAATAAATATAAGGGAAAAGTACAAAATAAACAATTTATTGATGACCCAAAAAAGTTTTATAGTGATTTGGGAAATAAGGTAAAAGGAATTGAAAGATCACCAAAAAAGAGGAAGTAAATACGTTTTGGAGAAGTATCTATGAAGATCCTGTGGAACATAACAAAGATGCTAAATGGATTAAGTAAAAGAAAGAATAAGAAGTTTAAAGGTACAGGATATGAAATGGATGAAGTAACAGCCAGAGAGGTTGAAACAAAGTTAAGAAAAGCCTCTAACTGAAAACCCCAAGCCCAGATGCAGTACCTAACTTTTAGTTAAAAATATTAACATCTTTGCATGAGGATTTAGCCATGAGTAAGAACTATTTATATGCGCACCCAGAACAGACACCACACTGGCTAACAACAGGCAAAACAAAGCTCCTACTTAAGAGTAAACCTGCAAGCTACCCTAAAAATTATAGACCAATAACTTGCCTTCTGACAATGTATAAGCTATACACAGGAATTGACACCGACAAGAGTTTATAGTCATTTAGAAGAAAACTCAATTATGGCAGTAGAACAAAAGGGCAATAAAAGAATGTCATATGGAACAAAGGATCATTTTTGTTAAAGTTATAGTGGAGAACTGCAAAAAGGGGAGGAATCTAACTATAGCATGGATTGACTACAAAAAAACATTTGATAGTATCCCACATTCATGGATAAAAGAGTGCTTAAAAATGCATAAGATACACCCTACACTGACTGACTACATTACAGTAACCATGAAACAATGGCAGACCACTTTGCAATTAAGTCATGATAAAGGATAGATTATTATCTCAGGGACAAAAATTCAAAGGGGGATATTTCGGGGTGACTCTCTGTCACCATTCCTATTCTGTCTTGCCATTAACCCATTAAGCTGTCTGCTTAGCTTAGGCCATGGCTACAATTTGGCTCCTAGAAAACAACAAAGTCTAATGACTTCTTATCTTCTCTTTGTCAATGATTTAAAACTGTATAGCTCATCAGATGAGGAACTGAAAGCACAGCTGCAAGTAGTCAAAACTTTTTCAGATGATATTAGAATGTCATATTCCGTCTTGATAAATGTGCAAAAGCAATCTTTAAAGCAGGAAAACTGCAGCACTGGGAAAACATCAGTTTGGGGCAAGAATGTGATATAAAAACTTGAGCAAGAGGGACTGTATAAATATTTGGGAACTGATGAAGTCTCAGCAATAAAACATGAACAAATGTGAATTAAACTTAGTAAGGAATATTTTAGATGACTTAAATTAATCCTGAAAACAGCATGGACATCTAGGAACAAAATCTAAGCAATAAACCAGTTTCCTCTTCCTGTCCTAACTTACAGTTTTGGAGTGGTTGATCAGCCGCAAAATGTGTTGGATATATTAGATATTAAAACAGGAAGGATGCTTCATGCTCACCAAATGATCTATACAAGTCAGTGCATACCAAGATTATATATTCCCCATTCCGAAGGAGGGATGGGCCTCCCTGAAATTGATTAAATGTATAGATCTGCAATCATGGGACTCTACACATATTTACTGACCTCACAAGATCCAAATGTAGTGAAAGTATTGAAACGTGAGAAGAATAAATCTAAAATTACTTCTCTGATTAATTTAGCAGAAGCATATCAACATCAAGCAGGAATGGAAATCAAACCAGAAGCGGATAAAAAACAGGTAGCAACTGAATGTGCCAAAAAAAAAAAACAAAAGAAAGAATATAAGGTGAAAGACCAGATGAGAACGCAAGAAATGTGGAAAAAGCATAAATATAGTTGCAAGTATAGAAAACTTCTGGAAGAACCTCATGTTGATCAGGAACAAATGCAGGAATGGTTAAGAAGAGGCAAATTCAAACCAAGAAATGAAAGGTTAATATTGGCAGCCCAAGATAGTGGGCTACATATATGCTGGTTTACAAAGTCTATTGAACATGTGGAAGAAATAGACAAATGTAGGCTTTGTAAAACCGAATTGGAAACAGTCACACACCTCGTTGCTGGTTGCAACACACTAATGGCAGAAGGACTGTATACTGAAAGGCATAATAATGTGACAAGACTGTTTCACTAGGGATTGTGCAAACATTATGGTATTGAAGTGGGTGAAAAACATTGGAAATATGAGCCAAAAAGCATCATAGAAAATGATGAAGTTTATATCACATGGGATCACTCATTAACAACAGTTCAAAAGATAGATGCTAGAAAACCAGATATAGTGGTCCAAGAAAAGAAGACGAAAGTAGCATTGATCATTGAAATCACCACACCCAGTGACTATAGTGTCTTGCGTACAGAGAGACAGGAAGTCATAAAATACCAGGATCTGCATACAGAAGTCAGAGCAATGTGGAAGAAAGATACCTAGACAGTTCCTATAGTAGTAGGAGTAACAGATCTTATAAAAAAGAATCTACAATCATATTTAGATATGTTACCAATCCACGTAACCCCATACAAACTGCAGAAGGAGTCATTACTGGGCACATTGCAGGTGCTGCAAAGAGCACTACTGGCTGACATAAAAGACTGAAGCAATACTAATTTCATGAACTTTAATCGTACTTTGACTTAGGAATGGGGTCTATTCCCATCATGGTATTAAAAACCTAAAAGACTTGGAAAAATTAAAAAAGTGCAAAGCCTATATCACTGCTTCTGCCTAGCAAGATCAATATACAGGATCAGGGGCTAAAACACATACTGGTATGACAGCAATGTGCTACGAGATATCTGGATGTCTCTGCTATGATGCTGGCATCAACAGCTAGTATGTGACTAATGATTAATGCAAAATCATCCATTTTGTTACTGTGTATGTGGTAACATGTACAGTTATTCCCTTTATATCAGTATCATTTTGCACATCCATTATGTTTTTATACACACTTCACACATTTCACGAAGCATGATGTTGTAGGTTGCTACTCTGATGAGGTAAATTTGCATAGTGTCATCACACCTGCAATGTTGATTTTTTATCAGTGATGTGCATTGACCTTTATGTTTATGAAATGATTTTGCTTTAGTATGTGATGCTGGACATGTAGTGTCACAGTGTATGTGATGCTGGACATGTAGTGTCACAGTGCCATTGTACATCTGATTTATGAATATGACCCCAAGTCATTACAGATTTAACATTATCATCATCAACCTTGCTTTTTCCCATTTTTTGCATGGGGGGGGGGTAACAGGTCAACTGTCACCATTTCTCTCTATTCAATGCCATTCTCCTATCTTCTTCGTCACTCATGACTGTCTGTCACAGGTCTTCTCTCACACAATCCAGCCACATCTTTGCTGGACACTCTCATTCCCTCTTGCCTTCTTCTTGTCTGTCCCAAACCTATGTCACTAGATTATCTTCTGCTTTTCTGCACATGTGCAGAAAGCACCATAATCTGTTCTCTTTGACCTTCTCTACAATTGTAGCTATTCTGACTTCTGCTTTGTGTCTTCATTTCTTTATCTGTTCCACACTGTGCATCCTACCAACCCTGTTTTGTACACCTTACTTTTCATCTTCTTTGGGATTCTTCTGTCATATATGGGGATGGAACATACTAGGCATTGTGTTCACAAAGAAATTATTGTAACGTCAAGTCAAGTTTTACCACCATTGATGTGCAGTGATCATGGGGTTATAAAGGTTAATTTGTTGCTAGATAATTCTGCCAAACTGAAATCTAAGCCAATGCACAGAAGGTTAATTACAGATAATATGGAAGCAAAACAGTCACTATGTAAAACTAACCGGAGTGAGGTGTTCAGTGAAAAAACTGCAAATGGAATGTGGAAAGTTTTGAAAGAGAAATTGAGTGCAAAAAATCAAAAAAAAATGTTTAACATCAGGATCTAGGCATACAACATCAGGGGAATATATTTCCATAAGAACAAGATATCTGATTAAGGTGAGATACAAAAATATAAGAAATGGAATAGAGGTTGAACTACAACTTTGAAAATTGAAATAAACAAGCTGGACAAACAGATTAAGCATAGTGTGAGACAAGATCAAGAAAAATTTGAAAAAAATGTATACAAAGATATTGAGTATAATAGGAAACCTTTTTATAGATACATAAGATGTGGAAGGAGTAAAGACACACATTGATAAACTGTGTGCAGATTCTAAAATTTATTCTCAGGCACAACAGATTATAGATATATTTACAAAATCTTATGCAAAAAGGTTTGCCTCCACAAAAGGGGTTGTAAGTTGTCCAAGTGACATCCAGGTAACTCCAAATATTGGAATCAAATTAGATTATATTGAAAAAGAACTGCACAGACTGAATCCAAACAAAGCACAGGGAGGAGATGGAATTAGTAACAATGACCTGAGAACACTTCAGCAAGAACTTATAGTACCGTTATATCTATTATTCACTAGGTCACATAAATATGGGGAGATTCCTCAAGTTTGGAAAAGAAAACAAGCATGAGTAAACTGTAAAGAGCACAGTGGAAATATACCAAGGGCATCCATGGATGTAAAAAATTAAGTTATTATGAAAGACTAAAATATCTGAACTTGTACAGTGTCTCTTACAGATATCTACGAGGAGAGCTTATTCAGGAATATAGAGCATTTAGAGACAACTACCTCTGGGAATGTTTGAGGTTATTAAAAAGTACTAGTGAATCATCAGCTATAAGCTATAAGGCCCCTCGTGGACAGGTCTGGTTCCCATTGGTGTGCAATTGCCATAAATGAGAAAACAAAGTGCTCTAATTATCTGTAGGTTGAAAGCCTGACCTGTTCACTATTGGCAAAGCAAGCTACCACTCCCCATCTCCCACTGGAAAAAAGAACTGCTTGAAAAGTTACAAGACTCAACTCTCTACTCTTCCACCTCAGTGAAGTATGTGTAGTAGATAAATATTCCCAGCTGTATTTATCTTTGATGTTTGTAAGGCCACCTGCACACCCCTGAACCAAACCTCTGCCTCCCCCCATCCCAGACACTCCAGTGACCTAAATAGCCTCTCTCACAGTTTTCACCTCTTACTTATTCTCCTCTTTGACCTTACTTATCAACTCTCTACTTAGTATTTAACTGTTTTTCTCTTGCTATTCCTTCCATCTTCATCCCCCCCAACCCTCCCAACTCCCAGTCTGCCTCCTCTGTCCTACACACTTAATCTCACCCTTTAAATCTGCCCTGCTGTACTTTGCTAGCCTGATCTCTCACTGAACCCCCACACTCTCCCCTTTAGAATGTTACAACAGCCTACCCAGCCCTTTCTGCTGCACCACACATTGTTTTTCTAATATTTGGCTATCTGCTGTATCCAGACCTAACAATCAAACATTCTTTCCCTGAGGAATTCCTTCACAACCCAGTTCACGTTTTACTCTATCCCTCTTTACCCATAATTCTTTGTGGGATACAAATCCCTATTACTGCATTATATGCCTGTTATTTTCAGTATGCAATGTACCTGGAAACTGTTATTTACTGCATAGGTGATAGACTTGACAAAACAACTCGCTGTATTTATCTGTAGTTAATGGCTTATTGACAGGATTTTGTCTTAACTACGCTATGCCACTGTAACTTGTTATTGCACTGTTAATGTATTCAAACACCTGCTATTTCCAGCACTTAAAATACCTGGAAACTGTGTCTTACTGCTTAGGCACCTAGATGTGCTTTTATCTTGTAACAGAGACCTTGCGAGTGTCTGATTGATAGAGGCATTTTCACTCCTGTAGCAGCGTTAGTCTACGTTTACTCACGGCATTAACGGAATGTGCACCGAATGTTAGTTACTATACATTGCCTGGTTTGAGACTCTTGCACAACAAGCATTTATACATGCCTACTGCCTTGTTTATCTGATATCGGCATCTTCTCATCAGCATTAGTGAATGATCACACACAGCATTACCGGACCTACGTTTAGTGTTCCTAACTCAACTTTACTGGTCTGCTGCTACCTAAATAGGATATTAAACTCCTGGCTTGAGTACAAGTCATTTATTTATGTGTGTTGATCACATTTTCATGTTTAGCAGCTTTTCTATCACACACGCATTACTGGTTTAGCTTGAAACTGTTTACTGACTAATGTATTGAGCAACACTAAAGTTTATACTGCTCTTCTATCATGTTTGTGGCACCAATACAACAGTGAAGATAGAATGCACATTTCTACCCGATGGAGCAAAGTGGATTTCTCGTCCTTACATGCCAGACACTTAGCCTCTTAAATAAAAGCTGGCTGTATATATTGTACTTTCCTTGTAAAATCACACCTCACAGCAGTGTCTATAGTCATTGCATGGCATTATTACTGTTCTCGCTGTGGTAGGAACTGTTGTATATTTGATAGCTACAATATTTAAAGTGGATTTGTTCTTGACCTGTACTGCCTTAGATGAATACTGTGCCTTGTCTACTTCTTCTAGCTAATCCCTCTCCACTCCGGCTATTCCCCCAACCTTCCAACTAATCTCTATCTCCATCTAGGTTCTGACTAACCCCTCCTTTTCCTTCCTGTCCTCCTGACTTACCTCAACCTCATCCATTTCTGACTACCCCCCCCTTTTATTCCTTCTTATCTTCCCCTTCACTTGCCCCTCTCTTCTCTCAAGTGCTGCATACTTCTCCTCTGCATCTTTATCCCTCATATACTCACATCTGCCCTTCTTTCCTCTCTCTTTTCTAGGTTGGAAGCCTGACCTGTTCACTATTGGCAAAGCAAGCTACCACCCCCCCATCTCCCACTGGAAAAAAGACCTGCTTGAAAAGTTACAAGACTCAAATCTATACTCTTCCACCTCAGTGAAGTATGTGTAGTAGATAAATATTCTCAGCTGTATTTATCTTTGATGCTTGTAAGGCCACCTGCACACCCCTGAACCAGACTTTTGCCTCCTCCCATCCCAGACACTCCAGTGACCTAACTAGCCTTTCTCACAGTTTTCACCACTTACTTATTCTCCTCACTGACCTTAGTTATCAATTCTCTACTTAATATTTAACTGTTTTTTCTCTTGCTATCCCTTCCATCTTCATCCCATCAACCCTCCCAACTCCCAGTCTGCCTCCTCTGTCCTACACACTTAATCTCACCCTTTAAACCTGCCCTGCTGTACTTTGCTAGCCTGATCTCTCATTGAACCCCCACACTCTCCTCATTAGAATGTTACGACAGATTACCCAGCCCTTTCTGTTGCACCACACATTGATTTTCTAATATCTAGCTACCTGCTGTATCCAGACCTAACAATCAAACATCCTTTTCCTGATGAATTCCTTCACAATGCAATTCACATTTTACTCTATCCCTCTTTACCCATAATTCTTTGCAGGATACAAATCCCTTACCTTGGCATCCCGCTCCATCTTTCATCACTATAAGACCCCCTCATGGTCAGGTCTGGTTCCCAGTGGTGTGGGATAGCCATAAATGAGAAAACAAAGTGCTCTAATTGTCTGTAGGTAGGGATTGTTATACAGGACTCTTGCTCAAACTTCTGTATGCTATTCTAACCTGTCTGTACCCTGTTACTGTATTATATGCCTGCTATTTTCAGTATGCAATGTACCTGGAAACTGTTATTTACTGCATAGGTGATAGCCAGACTTGAGAAAACAACTCGCTGTATTTATCTGTAGTTAGTGGCGTATTGACAGGATTTTGTCTTAACAACGGTATACCACTGTAACTTGTTACTGCACTGTTAATGTATTCAAACACCTGCTATTTCCAGCACTTAAAATACCTGGAAACTGTGTCTTACTGCTTAGGCTCCTAGATGTGCTTTTATCTGGTAACAGAGAGCTTGCGAGTGTCTTACCGATAAAGACATTTTCACTCCTGTAGCAGCGTTGGTCTATGTTCACTCATGGCATTAACGGAATGTGTACCGAATGTTAGTTAATATACATTGCCTGGTTTGAGACTCTTGCACAATGAGCATTTATACATGCCTACGGTCTTGTTTATCCGATATCGGCATCTTCTCATCAGCAGTAGTGAATGATCACACACAGCATTACCAGACCTACATTTAATATTCCTAACTCAACTTTACTGGTCTGCTGCTACCTAAATAGGATATTAAACTCCTGGCTTGAGTACAAGTCATTTATTTATGTGTGTTGATCACATTTTCATGTTTAGCAGCTTTTCTATCACACACGCATTATTGGTTTAACTTGAAACTGTTTACTGACTAATGTATTGAGCAACACTAAAGTTTATACTGCTCTTCTATCATGTTTGCGGCACCAATACAACAGCGAAGATAGAATGCACATTTCTACTCGCAGCAAAGTGGATTTCTCATCCTTATATGCCAGACACTTAGCATCTTAAATAAAAGCTAGCTGTATATATTGTACTTTCCTTGTAAAGTCACACCTCACAGCAGTGTCTATAGTCATTGCATGGCATTGTTACTGTTCTTGCTGTGGTAGGAACTGTTGTATATTTGATAGCTACAATATTTAAAGTGGAGTTGTTCTTGACCTGTACTGCCTTAGATGAATACTGTGGCTTGTCTACTTCTTCTAGCTAATCCCTCTCCACTCCTGCTATCCCCCAACCTTCCAACTAATCTCTATCTCCATCTAGTTTCTGACTAACTCCCCCCTTTTCCTTCCTGTCATCCTGACTTACCTCAACCTCATCCATTTCTAACTACCCCCCTTTTTTATTCCTTCTTATCTTCCACCCACCTGCCCCTCTCTGCTCTCCTCAAGTGCTGCATACTTCTCCTCCTCTGCATCATTATCCCTCATATACCTACATCTGCCCTTCTTTCCTCTCTCTTTTCTAGGTTGGAAGCCTGACTTGTTCACTATTGGCAAAGCAAACTACCACCCCCCCATCACCCCACTGGAAAAACGACCTGCTTGAAAGTTAAAGACTCAGCTCTATACTCTTCCACCTCAGTGAAGTATGTGTAGTAGATAAATATTCCCAGCTATATTTATCTTTGATGTTTGTAAGGCCACCTGCACACCCCTGAACCATACCTCTAACTCCCCCCATCCCAGACACTCCAGTGACCTAACTAGCCTCTCTCACAGTTTTCACCACTTACTTATTCTCCTCTTTGACCTTACTTATCAACTCTCTACTTAGTATTTATTGTTTTTCTCTTGCTATCCCTTCCATTTTCATCCCCCCAACCCTCCTGACTCCCAGTCTGCCTCCTCTGTCCTAGACAATTTCACCCTTTAAACCTGCCCTGCTGTACTTTGTTATTCTGCTATCTCACTGAACCCCCACACTCTCCTCTTTAGAGTGTTACAACAGCTTACCGAGCCCTTTCTGCTGCACCACACATTGTTTTTCTAATATCTGGCTACCTGCTGTATCTAGGCCCAAACCGCTCTGTTTGGCCTCTCTACACTCGGGCTCACTCTGCTCCTCTACCCTACCCAATTCCCACCCACCCCCACATCAATTTTCTTTATAGCTAAGCACCACAACCCCACCTCCTCCCACCCTCACTTCCTGCTCTATTTCTCCAATCAAATGACACTCCTGCCACCTAAACCCTCCTTATCCAACAAACGAGCATCACCCCACTTCCTGCTCTTTCTCCACTCAAAACACACTTCTCCCACCTAACCCCTCCCCATCTTACAAACTAGCACCACCCCACCCCTTCTGCACTTACTTCTTCCTATAACCCTAACCTTTCATTACCTCTCCCGCCTTCCTTCTCCCCTTTCCCGAACACATAATTTATCACATCCAGTTGTATTCCATCTGGCCCCTATTCTCTCTCAAGCACACACTCCCCTCTTCACTCCATCTCTGTAACCCTATTCCCTCTACTCACACCTCACTAATCTCCACACCATCATAACCTTTTCTGCCCCCTCCTCCTCTCTCCTCCCCATATTATTATCCTTCCATCTACTGCTCACCTCTCATCTTATTTTTTTCCACACTCATCTCACCCTCCATCCTAGTTCCCCAACTTCCTCTTACTACACTACTCACTCCAACACACACCACTCCTTCACTGTATCACCCTCACTGTTTTCCTTATTTTATTTCCACTTACCCAACATTAAACTACTTCCCACAATTCCCACACCTAACCATGTAAAACTGAAATTAATCAAATCATACTCACTTGCATCCTAGCTCTCTCATTCATTCACCACCCTCCTACTCTCTGGTGACATTCACCACAACCCAGGCCCTCAAGCTAAGTATACTGCTCCTTCCACTACCACACAAGCTCCCCTGAACACTGCCAAGTATCCTCCTAAGCATCTCTCTTTCTTCTCTATCAACATCCACAGTATCCTTAACAATATTACAGAATTTCACTTGTGGATAACTCAATACTCTCCCAGCATAGTCACTCTCTCAAAGATCTGGCTTAAACCACACAACTCTGATAAAGAATTCCTCCCCCCAGGATACAACATTCTCCACCTAGACATAACCCATAAGAAAGGAGGTGGTGTTGTTATTCTGCATTCCAACCACCTGACCCTAAACCCCCCACCCAATCCACCTCCCTCCTTCTTCCCTGCCATGTTTCTAATAGCCAACTTTAAACCCAATCCCCACAAGACCATAACAGTAGCTGCCATCTACATACCACCTGGTGACAACATACTCATACTAGAACAGATTCTAAACTGGTTATCTGACCACATACCCAATGAAACCATTATACTGGGTGATGTTACTATCAGTTGGCTTACCCTTACTAGTAGCTTCCACCAGCATAAACCTATATGGTTTCACCCAGCTCATCTCCTCTCCCACATTCCTTAACAAATCCACCAATTCTAGCTCCATAATTGACTGGATCCTTGTTACCAATCCCAAACTCTGCCCTCACACTGAAACATTACCTGACTCCATCAGTGCTCACTGCCCCATACAAATCCTCCAAATCTCCCACCACATCCCTAAACCCCACAAATACAAAGAATCCCAAAAACTATCCACTTTTAACTTTGACACATTTAATCACACCCTTTCTCAAATAAACTGGACCACCCTCTTTACATTACCCCTTGATGATGCTATCTCTTTCTTTAACTCCACTTTTCTCAACATACTCAACTCCCTTGCCCCTCCACATACTATCAGAGTCAAATCCTACAACTCCCCCTGGCTAACATACACAACCCATACTCTCATACAAAAAAGAGACTCCTTGTGGAAACTCTGGTTCAAGACTAAATCTCCATGCCACTTCCAAACCTGCAGGGAACTCTGAAATCTCACCAAAAAACAAACTAATAAAGATAAAAAGAATTTCTATCACCAGCTTCAGTCCTCACAATCCAGTAACCCTAAAAACTTCTGGAACACTATCAAACAAATTTTCCACCCAGGTAATCCATCAACACTCAACCCCTGCCCCAATAACTCACCCCTCAAAACTGCCTCCTCCTTTAACCCCTATTTCGTCAACACAATAAGTCAACTAAGGCAGAATTCTCCCCTACCCCACCCCTCACACATTACAACACCTCAAAATAACTCCCTCCCCTCCCTAAAAACAGTCCCTACTAGCTACATTAAAAAACTCCTCAAACTCAAACCCTGCTCCTCATCAGCAGACAACCTACAATTTCTCTTCCTAAAGCATGCTGCACCATCCATAGCATACCCAATATCCATCCTAATTAACCGCTCTATCACAGAATCAACTGCTCAAACTCTCTGGAAAAATTCTATACAATTCCTATACACAAAGGTGGCAATTCCTTAGAACTCTCAAACTTCTGACCAATTGCTATACTTTCTCCCCTCTCCAAAGTCCTAGAACACTGTGTACACAAACAAATCATGGCCCACCTCCTACAATACAACCTGATCACCCCTACCCAACATGGCTTCCGTCCACACCACAGCACCTCTGCTGCTCTCATCTCCTTCACCAATATCATCTCCCTAGCCAGAGACAACATCAAACTAATTTCTTGTCTATTCTTAGATCTGTCCAAAGCCTTTGACACTGTCTCTCATCCAATTTTTCTCTCAAAACTTTCTCAACTTAACCTTTCCCTGACAACTATTTCTTGGTTTAGCAGCTACCCCTCAGACCAGCACCAATCTGTCAAATGGCTTTCTGCTCTCTCTCCCTTTCTCCCTATTAAAACAGGTGTCCCACAGGGCTCCATCCTTGGACCCCTCCTTTTTAACATCTTTACCAATGAACTACACAACTCTTGTCCTCAGTCATCCCTCATACAGTACGTGGATGACTCTACCATTATATCTATAGATGATAGCCCAATTGAATACTAACCCTCACACAAACATCATTCAACCACACCAAAACTTGGCTAACTTGACACCATCTCATACTTAACCCCAAAAAAACAAAACTGCTACTCTTTCTCCCAAAATCCCACTCCTCCTTCACCATCTCTTCACTCAACAACACCATAATAGCTCCAGGAATGCATACCAAGCTCCTTGGAGTAATCATAGACAACCAGCTGAAATATGACCTTCACATTCACAGTATTAAGAAAACCCCTCAAAAGCTCGGTCTTTTTTATAGAAATAAAAAAAAATTCTCACTCCTGAAACTAGAATAACTCTAGCCAATGCCTACCTACTCCCCAACCTCTTCTATAGTGCACAAATCTATACTAACCTCCAGTATACACTTCTCTCCAAACTTGAATATACCTACAGCAAAGTGGCTAGATTTGCTGCAAACTTACCGCCCAAATATCATCACTGTCTGGCCCTCAAGTCACTACACTGGCTTGAGTTTCCAAACTACCTCAAATTTACCCAACTTTTCACTATCCACTCCATTCTCAACAAACCATCCTCCTGTCCAAGTTTCTCTTCACTAGTCTCCCTCTACACTCCCACTTGATCACTAAGGAGTTCAGATCAAAATCCGCTACAAATTTACAAACCTAATAAATGTGCAGGACAGAACTTATACAGCTACTGCTACTCTCCAGTCATCCTCTGGAACAATCTTCCCTTGACACTAAGAAGCCTACCCCAGATGCACACTTTCAAGATCTCCCTTAAACACTACCTTACCCACCTCACTACTTGCCCCAGCAACCTCCCCCCTTGAACCTAGTACACATCTTGGTCTCTTCACACCTCTCTTGCCCTCCATTCATCAGCCTACTATCCATCTCATCCTCCCTCCTTCCTACCTATCAACCCCCCTCTTCCCCTCACACCTCCTTCCTGCCACCCTTTACCTTTATACCTCAAGGCCTGCTCTCTCCTACCTACCTCTTGTCAATAAGTACATAACCTTTCCCAACTCTACACAGGCTACAATTTCATACTAGGACCCTCACAATCGCTAATCCATAAACCTATCAACTCATAATCACCCCTCTACACTAAGTCTGCAAACTCCCCCCAAATCTCACTGCTCCTACCCCCCCACTTACATCACCCTCAACTACCCTCCATCTGCTCTGACTCCATTACAACACTAAGCTGCTATCTAACTGTATCTGTGTTAAACTCTCATTTGTCTTCCCTATTTAAATGCAATTAACATTCATAACTCTATCCATATATTTAGCAAAATTTGTGTTACACTATTTTTGCATTCTTCTATTGTGTATTGTGTAAATAGCAGAATTTCTTATATTCATCGACTGTACATTGGAACTTTTCTCCCTGGGCCTCTGCTGAAAAAGGGCTCTGTCCCAGATGGACTATCCCGGTCAACAAATGTCAAATAAATAAATAAATGAAAAGTAAATCAGACAACCTATGTAGAAGATTCTATAGGAATGAGAAGTGTACTAACTGGTTCTCTGAGAGAGTTTCTGATGCATGGGACAGACTACTAAATTACATTAAAGCAAGTTCATAGGTTCATAGGTTCATAGGTTGGTGCTAGCCTATCAGTCCTAGGGCCTATACAAGCCTAGCCATAACAATTCCCTCGCTATTTCTTCCCACATTATTTACTTTCCTGGACCCCTGTCTAGCAGGGTGACTGACGTGATCCCTGGGGTGAATTTCCTTTCTCCCATCCAATCGTCAAGGTTTCTCTTGAAGAGGTCCAAAGAGGCACTCTGCTTTACATGTATGGGCAATCTATTCCAGAGTCTGGGGAGTCTCTGGGTCAGGAACCTATCCCTCCAGCATGTTTTGTTTATTGTGATGATAAGGTTTAGATCCCTGGAGCGTGTAGCTCTGAGGGATTGGGATTTCTTTAAGTGTAGCATGTCCAACAGCTCTGGGTTTGACATGACCTTGTATGTTAAGCAGAGATCACCTCTGAGTAGACGATATGCGACAGAGTATAGCTGGAGTTTTTTAAGGCGGTCAGCGTAGGGCATCTGCTTTAGGCCTGTGATTCTTTTAGTGAGGTATTTCTGAGGCCTTTCCAGTTGTTGCAGATGTCTTGAGAGGTACATACCAAATGGGGCGTTGTATTCTATAATGGGTCTAATGAGGGATGAGTACAGTGGGACAATGACCTCCTTTTTTCTGGATGAAAAGCCCTTCGTGATGAGGTGTGCCACATAGAAGGATTTCCTGACTGTTGTGGCAATGTGGTTATCGAAGGTGAGACCACTGTCCACCTGTGTCCCTAAGTCTCTTATCACACTTTCTGTGTTTAGTGTACTGCCACCTATATGGTAATTCATGGATACATGTTTTTTCCCAAAGGGGATAACAATACATTTCTTGGCATTGAGCTTGAGCCCATGGCTCTGGCACCAAGCATCTGTTTCTGTAAGGCCCTTTTGTAGAGTATCCACATCATTTGGGGATTCAATAATGGCTCCCAGTTTGCAGTCATCTGCAAACTTTGTTAGCCAGAGTCCCTTAGTGTTGACCTGTACTTCAGAGAAGTAGATGCCAAACAAGAGCGGCCCCAGGACTGAACCCTGAGGTACTCCACTTGTCACTTGTCTGGAGCTGGATTTGGAGTTGGCTACTTTTACAGTGTGGGTTCTATCAGTAAGCCATTTAGCAACCCATTGGGTGACATAGGGATTAATGCCCAACTTAGTAAGTTTATCTATGATTCCAGAGTGGGGGAT
Organism: Protopterus annectens; assembly: GCF_019279795.1. Classification (NCBI taxonomy): domain Eukaryota; kingdom Metazoa; phylum Chordata; order Ceratodontiformes; family Protopteridae; genus Protopterus; species Protopterus annectens. The sequence continues at coordinate 500,964,690 of NC_056733.1, forward strand.
GGTGTCAAAGGCCTTGGCAAGGTCTAGATAGGCTGTGTGGACCACCTTACTCTTGTCCATGGCTCTGGAGACTGATTCAAAGAAGTCAATCAGGTTCAGGAGACAAGATCGGCCCTTCACAAACCCAAACTGGGTGGGGTCCAGTGTTTGAAGGTTGCCAATGTCTTTGTTTATAAGTTGTTTATAAGTTCCATGATAATACGCTCCATGGCCTTGCAGATAAGGCTTGTCAGACTGATGGGATGGTAGTTTCCGGGATCCAAGGTGGATCCCCCCTTGTGGATTGGGATAACTGTAGCTCTGCGCCACTCAGTGAGCACGAAACCTGAGGTGAGGCTATGATTAAACATGACACTTAGGTGAGGTGCCAGTTCATATTGTAGTTCATGTAGTACACAGCCCGGGATGTCATCTGGTCCCATGGATTCTGTATTCTTGGCTTTAGAGAGTGCGTTTTGTACCTGTGTGGCCGTTATTACTGGAATTTGGCAATCTTCCGGTATTGAGATTGGCCATTTAGGGGGTGAGAGGGGGGTGAAGTTGGCACTGAATTGATCTGCCAGGATATTGGCAATATCCTTCAGATCAGTATATTTAATGCCATTCTGTTTTAGATCTGAGCATTGCCATTTAGATTCTTGACATAGTTATGGAATGCTTTGTGGTTGTCTTTGGAATCTTTGGCAATTTTATTTTCGTAACTAGCTTTGGAGGATTTTATGAGGCATCTCAGTTTCTTACTGAGGCTAGTAAGGGAGTTTTTTGCATCCTGGGATTTTCCTCTTTTCTGCAAAAGTTTCTTCCTTTTGTTGTAAAGTTTGTTTATGGCAGGGGACCACCAGATTGGCTTCCTTTTTTTGGATGAGAGCATTTTGGTTCTATTTGGGATGGCACGATTTATGCATGAGTGGATGTGCTCGTACAGTGCCTTAATGTAGGATTCAGCAGTTGAACTTTCAGTTCCCGTCTGCATGGGTGTCATGAAGTTTGTCACTTCTGACTTGAGTAGCATGAAGTTGGCTTTGGAGAAGTTTTTTATTGTGGTTTCTTTACTGGGGGGGTGGGGGTGGGATGTGGATGTTAAGGGTGATTAGCTTATGGTCAGACCTGACTAACAAGGGGGTGACCATAGGTATGGAGCATTGATTTTCCATGTTGGTAATGACCAGGTCTAGGATATTGGAGCCCCTGGTGGAACTATGGATTAGTTGATCCAGGGCATTGGAATTTATGAATTCCAAGAACCGTTGCGCAAAGGTGTTGGGACATGAGTAGTTTTTCCCAGTTAATGGCAGGGTAGTTAAAATCACCCAGTATTAGGGTGTTTGGTTCTATCTTAATATTTTCCAGTATGTTTAGAAAGGTGTAGTGAGAATCTTGGGGTATGGTGGGGAATCTGTAGCAATCTACAATTTGGATTGCAGTCTTACCTAGTGTTAGTTGCACTTGGAGAATTTCAGACACATTGTGTTGGCCAACTAGCCTGGTGGTGTGAATATCCTTGGTGAATATTGACACTCCTCCACCTTTAGTGTTTCGGTCCTGGTTTGGTGGCTGAAAAGTGTGGTAAGAGTTGTAGCCTGGTATTGCAGGGGTGCTCTCTGGAGCCTTGAACCAGGTCTCAGTTACTGCACAGATATCGATGTTCTCCATTTTTAGGAGTGCCTCGAGAGAGTGCATTTTGAGGTTTAGACTTCTAGCATTGAGTAGCATTACCTTCAGATTTTGCCCTGTCACACCCAGCATCTTTTATCATATCTGCTGTGATCTCATCTGAGCCTGCTGCTTTCCTGACTTCATTTTCCTTAGTGCTGTTATTACTTCTTCTGTGGTGGGCTCCTTTTCTCTCATCACAGACTGTGTCTAGAGCAGTACAGTTTATGTGGTGTTTTCTTCATTCAGAAGCTACTGGAAGTATTCCTTCCACCTGCCTTTGATGTCCTGTGGACACGTGAGCAGGTGTTTTCTGGTATCCCTTATGAAAGGTGTCTATCTTCTTTATCTTTCTGTCTTTGCATTGCAACAGTTTCTTTGTGCCAAATAGTGAGTCACTTTTCAGAAGTTGGTAGAGTGCTTCTGATGCCTTGTTCTTTGCTATTGTAACTACTTTCTTAGCCTCTTTGTTAGCCAAACAGTATTCCTTCCTAGCCTGGCCCATCTTTACTATCTCGCACTTCTCCACTCCTTTTTTATGACTTTCCACCACCAGCTTCCTTTATGTACCTTATTCCAGTATCTGGCTTGGCTGCATATCTATTCTATAGTCATCATACATGCTGTTTTGAGGTGCTGCCATTCTTCTTCAACTCCAGCTATTTCCAATTCTTCTTGAGGTGCTAGAGCCCTGAGTAATTTGTAGAACGTTTGTGCTTTCTTCCAGTCAACTTCAAGTCTTCAGTTTGATCTGTTTTGACCTTAGAGCCTTCTGTGACCACTGCTTGCAACTGATTGTGGTTTATGCTATGGGATCACTGTTTCACTGGGGATGACTTTGCATTCATTGATTCTACCCCAATGCTCTTTCCTTACTAGGAGGAAGTCTACATGAGTTGCATGTTTGCCACTTTTGTATGTGATCTTGTGACTCTCTGTCATTCTGAACCTTGTGTTGGCTACTATCAAGCCATTTGCCAGACAGAAGTCTAGAATGGCCTCTCCTTCTTCATTCCTGTTTTCCCCACCCATATGAACCCAGGTAGTCCTCATATCCTGTTCTGTCTGTCCTGATATGTGCTCAGGTCACCCATTATCAACACCAGTTCATGCTGTCCTGCTTTATCTTGTAGGTCCTGCAGTTCCTGTCTGAATGCACTCTTTTCCTTGTTATCACAACCCAGGGCATAGGCTGTGATTATGAATAATGCCCTATCATTATACTGTAGTCTGATTACCATAAGTCTATCGCTAATTGTGATGACATCCATGACAAGCTTCTGAGGCTTCTCCCTCATCACAGTTAGAAGACTCTGGATCCCAAGTGGCATTGCTGCACTGTCATTCCTACTTATCTCACAGGATGTCATACCCTTCCAAACTCCATCCTGTCAGTAACCCTACATGAGAGTAGCAATTGTTAGTTCATGTTTAGCAGGCTGATTGGTTTTACATCCAGCTTTTGCTCAGCAGAACTATCCCAGGTAAACTCAAGCTGGGCAACTGGACACCAGTCAGCCAGTAACTTATTGACCCAGAGTTACTGGGCTTTATGACAGGCACACACTGAGTAATTGGGGGCACATAAACTCCTCCCACCATCATCATGAGGCCCTGGCATTGGTCTGAGTAGGCCGGGTACATAACCCACTTATCACTGGCAAATACCTATACTCATTTGGCAACATTATTCAACACGACTGAATTACCATTCACCAAGCCATATTTTTGCATTATTGAGTGGCTTGCTTTGCCATGGTACACAGTCTGTGATCCGTGTTCTCCTATCTTGAGGATACTGCACACCACAGTGTATGCCCAAAGCAGTTGATCTATACAACTCTTCACCCTATAGGGCATCATGTGGAGTTTGTGCTGCTGCCCACAGCTCCATTCTTGGGTGAGTTTGAGATGGAAACACTCAGCATGTTTTTCAGAGCTGACACAGGGAGAATATGCAAACTCCAAACAGGTATTTGCCAGAGGTCAGGCTCATACCTTATATCTTCTCCAAGGGAGGCAAAAATCTTACCCATTATGCCTAATGGTCTCATATTACATATATTATATATTTTATATTATCATTGCAGACTGTATGCCTTTATTTATTTGTTTGTTCATTTGTGTGTTTGTTGGTTTATTTGTTTCTTAACTGAATTGATGGGCTGATATGAGATATTTTCAGCTAATACCTGGGCAAAATGAATAACAGTACCTGGAAAGATATAATTATACAAAGAAAGTAGCCACAGACAAATGCAGTAAAGAAGAAAACATAGGAAATAACAATGTATACAACTATATCCAAATAAATGTAGATTAAAAGTATTCAAATTCATATACAAATAAATGTAACAGAGGCAAATAGAGAGTTCATATACAGTAGTGAAGTATATACATCTTAAAGACTTTGATGCATTTTGACAATGAAAGAGTTAAAGGGTCAGCATCCTACCTACATGAAAGTCAAGGTAAGATGAGCAGGGAGTGTTTTATTTAAAACTGATAACGGTCTCCAACTATAAAATTGTAAGCAATGAAAACTGACCAAATAATACAAATATGCAATAACATAGCTGCAAATATAGAAATGATGAACAAAATGGCATATAATAATAAAGGCTATGATCACATTTCAGAGGCCTGCTGCCATACCTTGTCAAAATAAATGGATATATAACATGACTTTTAAACCAGCTCATTAAACATGTAGAACTTGAATTTTTATTTCTGTAAGTATTATATTCATATCACTCTTCTAATGGGATCTGTAACAAGCCTGACTTTGCACTCATCCTATAGAACTAAAAGCTTTACAGCAGTAAAATATGGAAAAAAGAGTCACAATTACCAGAGCAGTTCTGAAAGCCTTGATTCTAGCAATTGATAATTCATTATTCTATATACTGTACATCAAGCTCTTTGTTTACAATATTGATGTAAAACTGAATCAGTGAGAAACTTGGAATTCAAACCACAGCATAAGATAAAAGTGGGGTATCTGCTGACATAAATAAATAATGAAGAACAGGTCCTAGAATGAGCTATTTGAATACTGAGCCAAAGGCTGGAAGCTATGCTGAAGGGTAATAGCAACATCTCATCTATTTATAATCTGCCCGTGCCTGAGACGCCTGCTCCTGTACTGGTTATTATACCCTCATAGTCAGTCATCGTGCACCATCAGATATGAATGCAACTCCCATCTCAGTACAGTGCATGTTAAAGGCAAATTAGTTTAGCTGTCTCAGCTCTGAGAAATGAACGCACTTAAAAAAATAAGGCAATGGCCTATATATCAACATGTCTTATCTTATATAAGTAAATTCCCTGAAATCCATTTACAACTTCTGAGTCAGTGGGGGCTGGTAGGTGCCCAGATGGTTCTTTTACTGCATATAATTTTGAATTATGCAGCTGCCTGAATTGTAGATGATAAAAATCATGAACACTTGGGCATTATTGATCTAGCAGTTATAAGGATTATGCCCCAGCCTCTAAATATGGCAAGCCCTATGATGTCTCGCTGAGGGGGGGGGGGGGTCGCCTCATTACTAATATAATTAGTTAGGTATGCATGATTATTGCAGTAGCAAAATGGTCTAAATTTTGTTTAGCTTTCTTTGAAGGTGACCTGATGGAAGTCATTCATGGAAATTCATTTAAAAACACAAACCTGTAAATGCCTTTTTAACTATATAACAAAATCTTGAAAAACGTTATATGGATTATATGCTACCTGATATTATTAAACAAAAAGGAGGAGGAGAGATTAAGTAGAATGAAAACCTTCATTCAAATCACCAGATCATCTACACATTAGGACACATGCAATTGGACATGCACAACGGATTGCAGCATTCTATGTATTCAAAAATCAATAAGTGCCGTATAACTGCATGCAAATGCAATAAAGAAAACACACTAGTAAATTGTAAAGAACACATGCAGCTAAAGGCAATGTGAAAAGAAGACAAATGAGGATGTCGGGCAAAGGAGAAGGATAAATCAGAAAAGGTCAGCATTTGCTTAAATTATCTGTCTATGGAAAATTAACTTGGCAGAGAGAAGAAAGAGCAAAGGCAGCAGACTTCTCAGCCCATGAGTATTAAAGATCAAAACAGAGAATCAGAAAATGAACCACATTTTATGCTGTATTCTATGTAATTAGCGATAGTAAATCTTTGTAAAGACTCATGCTTAATTAATTGATTTTTATATCTAAGCACTTGGATGCTGTTACAAATTTATTGGAAACAATTATTTGTAAATAATGCATAAAATTATCATTTAATGTCCTTGAAATACAGACTCTGTAAGCTACATTAATAACCATATTATGAATATGCTAAATCCTTTCTCAGTATGTGTTCAGTTATATTACTAGTTCACTCAGAGACTGTAAATAATGCATTGACTAAGTTATTTGTATACCTGCCTTTGTCCAAGAAAATGTCTGAAAATCATGCTTGGATCAGCCTGCCTCTTTCAGATGACAAAGAAATATATAAAAACAAATTACAGATAAAACAACATAGAAGCTAGGAGGAGTGAAGATAACTTTAAAGGTAAGAATCAGAATGTGCTTTAATCATGGCAGTTGATAAACATACACTGAAGACAGTAGTTTAGGCTGACAAGCCATGGCATGATGCGTGTGGAAGAGGTAGGAGAAACTGCATAGCCTACATAACTACCAGCTTACAGGACAACAATTAATTCCTATAAGAAACAGATTTTATATAGACAGATGCTTGCTGTAGAATACAGTCTGGCTAGTACACAGGAATGAAAAAACACATGTAATGAATATATTATGTAGTTTGAATGAGAGAGCAGATAAAGCCAACTAAGAATAGTTGTTTAAAAGGTATATGGAAAAATGAATGTCTACTGGTCTTCCCAATGTGAGTTTATTGAACGCGAATCCTTCTTCACTGATCCAGTGAATAATAAAACAAGAAAAAAGAAATGTTTTCTGCAAAGGTGAATTCCCTCAAAATTCTCGATGCAGAGAATTATGTCCTATGTTGCTCTCTACCCAAATTACATAATAAACTCCAAGGCTGTTGAAACTCAAAGAAAACAGCAGTTTCTTGATTCTGTAAGTTTACAACAAAAAAACAATCTTCCCATAAAAGAGTCTCTAAATGAGATGTATTCAATGTCAATGATTCTCTCTTTTCACTCTTTTACAACTATGTAGCATGCCTGATGCAGTGCTGACAGAAAATAATTAAGTAACGCGAATACATAAAACAAGTAGATTCCTATTTTTAAAATTCAATATTTTAGCACATTTAAGAACTATAGTGGGACTACAAATTATATGATAACATGCAATTGAATGAAATTATTGAGTATTTAGCCATTCAAAGATAATAATAAGAAAGATAAAGAAATGGTTGTAAGCAATACAAACAAATGTATAACAATTAGAGCAGTGTGGCAAAGATACTAGCAAAATTAGGCATATATGAAATAAGCTAATATCTAACTCAGAACTTGAGATTTCATTCTCAGATGCCTACCTAATTTCTTACATGAACTTATTTTCAGATGTGGCACTGAAAACACCTGACTGCTGCTCCTCAGGTCATTGCTTAAAAGCAGTTTGTGGCTACTCATCTGTACTTATATTTATTCTGATTTATGCTATTGAAATATATATTGCCTGTCAAAGGGTTTCCCAGCTTTAGACTAATGCATTAAACTAGGTTAAAATGGAAGTTATAGATTTAGAAAACTGAAAAATTTGTTATGCATCTCTTTTTCCAGTAGTATTAAAATAATCAACAAGTATGGGGAAACATGTTAAGAATAAAATGAACCAAAAGATCAAAAACCTAACATGTCTACAGTGAGTAACCTCATAAAAACACGAACAAGGACATAAATGGCACATAGATAAATGAATTCCTGTAATCCAGAAACTCGAAAATAAATATAATTGACTCTACAAGTTGCAATGTATGCAAAACATACAGCTTAAGCCTTAATATATAAGAAACCACAGCCCTCCAAAATGGGGCTAGCAACTTACTAAAGGGTGCATATCACTTTGCACAATATGTCAAATATTTGTCTGATGAAATATACATATTAATGGTAACTGTGCTCTCTCAGTATCTACTCTTCCTCTCATGTGGCCCACATCCATATGCTAAAATAAAAATCCAAGCTACCCTACAGTCCTGCCTACCTTTCCACACTCCATAAATTCTTTTCATAGGTGTTTTATACAACTGCAAAGGTTTTTCAGTGGAATAGTGGTACTTTCGGCAGTAATGTCTCAGACTATACCCCTGAATATGAAAAATTCACTCAAATGCAAGTGCCACTTATACTGCTGTCTCAGTTTCTGAGTACTTAACTGCTACTTTTTTTATATTTCAGTACTTACCCATTTTTAAATTAACTACAAAATAACACTGGAAAAGCATCACTGGCAAAACAACAGCAATAAAGAACCACCCCCAAAAGGACTGCATAAAAAGTATGCACTATATTTGTAGAATGTCTCATCCAGTGCTTAATTTAGCTTGTTTTGTAATGTACATACTACTACTGCAGAACTCTATCTCCTATATTAATACATCCCACCCTTTTAGTAAAACCATGACCAGTATAGTCACTTAGCATGTCTCTAGTATAATATTTACATGGCTAGCACAAGAATTAACATGACAGACTGACTAAAGTTTTTCTGTCTACTTAATTCATCTCACATTCACATGAAAATATATACTTTCATTCCATCTCTTTTTAGATTTTAAAAGTAAATATATAATAAACGTCCCACATATACCCATAGCAATTTTAAATCCAGCTTTTTCTCTGTGTAAACACAGCTTCAAAGGCTGCACAATGTTCTTCTCCTTAGCAGCAATAATCTGTAGATTTCTAATAGCTTTTGGAGCTGCAAATTCCCTTACTGTAGATTTCAGATCACTCTGTTCCCCTAGCCTACCCAGAATTCTCACCCACCATCAATTCTTCTTCTTCTTTCAGCTGCTCCCATTAGGGGTTGCCACAGCGGATCCTCTGTTTCCATTTCTTCCTGTCCTCTGCATCTTGCTCTGTCACACCAACCACCTGCATGTCCTCTTTCACCACATCCATAAACTTTGTCTTAGGCCTTCCTCTTTTCCTGTTAGCTGGTAGCTTAATTCTTAGCATCTTTTTCCCAGTATACTCAGCATCCCTCCTCAGCACATGTCCAAACCAACGTAATGTTGCCTCTCTGGCTTTGTCTCCAAACCTTCAAACCTGGGCTGACCCTCTAATGTACTTATTCCTAATCCTGTCCACCCTCGTTACACCCAGTGCAAATCTTAACATCTTTAACTCTGCCACTTCCACCTCTGACTCCTGCCTTTATGTCAATGCCACTGTTTCCAACCCATATAACTTAGCTGGTCTCACTACCCTCTTGTAGACCTTCCCTTTCACTCTTACTGGTACTCGTCTGTCACAAATCACTCCTGACACTCTTCTCCACCCACTCCATCCTGCCTGTACTCTCTTCTTCTCCTCTCTTCCACACTCACCATTACTCTGAACTGTTGATCCCAAGTATTTAAACTCATCCACCTTTGCCACCTCTACTCCCTGCATCATCACCATTCCTCTATCCTCCCTCTCATTCACACACATATATTCTGTCTTAGTCCTGCTGACCTTCATTCCTCTTCTCTCTAGAGCATATCCCCACCTCTCCAGGGTCTCCTCCACCTGTTTCCTACTCTCACTACAGATCACAATGTCATCTGCAAACATCATAGTCCACGGGGACTCCTGACTGATCTCATCTGTCAACCTGTCCATCACCATTGCAAATAAGAAAGGGCTCAGAGCTGATCCTTGATGTAATCCCACCTCCACCATAAACGCATCCGTCACTCCCACCGCAGACCTCACAGCTGACACACTACCCTTGTACATATCCTGTACCACTCTAACATACTTCTCTGACACTCCCGACTTCCTCAGACAATACCACAACTCCTCTCTAGGCACTCTATCATATGTTTTCTCTAAGTCCACAAAGACACAATGCAACTCCTTCTGACCTTCTCTGTACTTCTCCATCAACACTCTCAGAGCAAACATCACATCTGTAGTGCTCTTTCCTGGCATGAAACCATACTGCTGATCACTAATCATCACCTCCCTTCTTAACCTGGCTTCCACTACTCTTTCCCATAACTTCATGCTGTGACTGATCAGTTTAATCCCTCTGTAGTTACTACAGCTCTGCACATCACCCTTATTCTTAAAAATCAGTACCAAACCACTTTTTCTCCATTCCTCAGGCATTCTCTCACTTTCCAAGATTTCATTAAATAATCTAGTTAAAAACTCCACTGCCATTTTACGTAAACACCTCCATGCTTTCACAGGTATGTCATCTGGACCAACAGCCTTTCCATTCTTCATCCTCTTCATAGCGATCCTTACTTCATCCTTGCTAATCCACTGCACTTCATGATTCACTATCCACACATCATCCAACCTTCTCTTCCTCTCATTCTCTTCATTCATCAGCCCCACAAAGTACTCTTTCCATCTGCTCAACATGCTCCCTCGCTTGTGAGTACATTTCCCCCATTATCCTTTATTACCCTTACCTGCTGCACATCTTTACTAGCTCAGCCCCTCTGTCTAGTCAATCAGTAGAGGTCCTTTTCTCCCTCCTTAGTGTCCAACCTTTCAAACAACTCTTCATACGCCTTATCCTTAGCCTTTGCCACCTCTCTCTTTGCCATGCACCTCATCTACTTATACTCCTGTCTACTTTCTTCATCTCTCCGATAATCCCACTCCTTCTTTGCCAACCTCTTTCTCTGTATACTCTCCTGTACTTCCTAATTCCACCATCAGATTTCCTTGTCCTCCTTCCTCTTACCAGATGTCACACCAAGCACCTTTCTAGTCATCTCTTTTATGAACTCTGCTGTAGTTACCCAGCTATTCGGTAACTCTTCACTGCCACCCAGTGCCTGTCTTAACTCTTCCCTGAACTCCATCTAACAATTACCCTTTTTCAATTTCACCAATTTGATCCCTGGTGCTGCCTTCACATTCATCCACCTCTTTTTGATCACCAATGTCATCCTACAAACCACCATCCTATGCTGCCTAACTACACTTTCACCTGCCACCACTTTACAATCTCCAATTTCCTTCAGACTGGCCCATCTACGTAAAATATATTCCACCTGTGTGCATCTCCCTCCACTCTTGTATGTCACCCTATGCTCCTTCTTCTTGTTAAAATACGTATTCACCACAGCCATGTCCATTGTTTTGCAAAATCCACCACCATCTGATCTTCTGCATTCCTTTGTTTAACACCATACCTACCCATCACTTCTTCATCCCCTCTGTTCCCTTCACCAGCATGCCCATTGAAATCTGCTCCAATCACCACTCTCTCACCCTTGGGTACAGTCATCACCACGTCATCCAATTCACTCCAAAATTTTTCTTTCTCATCCATCGCACACCCAACTTGTGAAGCATATGCACTAACTACATTCATCATTACACCATCAATTTCCAGCTTCATAAACATCACTCTATCCTACATTCTTTTCACCTCCAAAAGACTCTTAGCATGTTTTTCCTTCAGGATACCCCCTATGCCATTTCTCCTCCCATCCACACCATGATAAAACAATTTGAACTCACCTCCGATACACCTGGCCTTGCTCCCCCTCCATCTGGTCTCTTGCACACACAATATACCAACCCTCCTCCTGTCCATCATATCAGCTAGCTCTCTCCCTATACCAGTCATACTGCCAATATTCAAAGTTCCAAACCTCACTACCACAGTCCTAGCCTTTACCTGTCTTTGGGCATGCCTTCCCCCTCTTCTCCTCTTTCAGCCAACAGTAGCTTAATTTCCGCCAGCACCCTGTTGGCCAACAGTACTGGTGGTAGTCATTGTTAACCCAGGCCTCGACTGATCTGGTATGTATATCTGTACTGTTGTCCGCATGTATGATTTGGCAAAATTTTATGCCAGATGCCCTTCCTGACGCAACCCTCCCCATTTATCCGGGCTTGGGACCATCACAAAGAAATGCACTGGCTTGTGCATCCCCAGTGGCTGGGTTCTCACCCACCATCAATGCATCCACTTTTATACTCATTTCTAACAACCCACAATACCCTTTACCAATCACCCTCCAGTAAAACCTCACCCACCCATAAAAGCAACCTACACTCCTACCTTCTATATCTGCATAAATCTCCAAAGCTTTCACTACTATCTACATTTTCAAAGCCGATACCACTAACACCTTCTTTTACCAACTCTAGGCATGCACCAAATCCTCCTTGACCCCCACTCCCGCATCACTACTTACCAACTATAGCTTATCCCCACAAACATACGTTATAGCTAATAAATGCACTACTAGAATGATCCAGCTACTACTACATTCTTGTTCAAAAATGCCTTATTTATATTCCCAAATCCTACTCCATACCACCAAGCATGTCCACTACTATGAAGTACCTTCCAAATCTCATACTCCATTCTAGAACACAACTTTGTTATGTAACCACCATGAACATTGTTATGCTATTCACGCACATCATAACCTTAGAAACCTACATACAGCCTCTTAATTTCCCTCCCACAAACCTTCAAACACATCAATCCCTTACAACACTATTTTTTCAATTATATCTCCCAAAATATTTCCGTTTTTTACTATTAAACACACACGCACACACCTTTAAACACATACAATCTATTAAGGCATCACAATCCACCCACCTACATACACTAAAAAAGCCTAAATATTTGTAATCATATCTATATATTACAGCTAAATCTTTCCAAAGTGGTGACCTCCATCCCAACCCTGGTCCACATAGTAATGCTCAACCAAAACCAAACCCTACATCTCACAACAACACAACTCCTTTTCCAAACCACAAATTAGACCAAACTGTATTTATTCTAAACATAAACGTTCAAATCATGTGCAACAAAACCCAAGACCTCAACACATTCCTCTCACATTATAACCCTATCATAGTTACTGCAGCTGAAACCTGGCTAAGGCCAGAAGAAAATAATAACAAAATAATTCCCCCTGGATGCAACATAATCCAAACAGACTGACCAGCAAATAGAGCAGGTAGAGAAGAAAAGTCTTTAAGAATAGCCTAAAACTTCAAAACACCTAATTATTTGCTTTAAACTCAATAACAACAAATAATTCTGCCTAATAAGACTACATCCCCTCAGAAAATAATCTAGCTACAACTGAAGAATTTCTACAGTAGATATACAACAATATAAATAAACTATAATCATAAGTGATGTAAACATTGATTGGAATTATTATTTAGGTTCTCACAACTAATAAAACTTACTAACAGGACACACAAAAAAACAAGTAAAAAAAAACACTGGATTGGATTCTTACAGCCTCTTGTCATCAATGACAGTAGAGCTTTATCAAATAGTATTAGTGACCTTCTACCCACGTGAGCTATCAGACAGCAGCTAAACATTCAGAGACAAGTAATATACTACCAAGTCTGAAACTTGCGTAATTTCAACCCCAGTATCTTTACAACAACATAATGCAATATGATTGGAACTGCCTTAAAATCTTACCATTAGATAAAGCCATACCTCTCAATTGTACAGATTTTCACAAAATGTCCAGATTTTTGCCTTATATTTATTTAATCATTTAATATTGAAGTTAGAAAATAATGACAGACATTTGAGTTTTAGACTTCATACCCTTCAGAAAATTCATGCTAATGCAAAACCTGTCATTCTATCAAATTTCTAAGTTTATAAAAGCAATATTTAAAAATTGTCCCTATTTGTACCACTTTTTTATGGCTTTGTCCAGATTTCTTACTGTAAGAGGTTGACAGGTATGGATGAAGCACTTACTCAGTTTAACCATATTTACCTTAACATACTGAACACATAAGCCCCACTTAGAAATAAAAGAGTGAAATCCATTCCATCACCCTGACTAACAAAGACTACCAAGTAGCTATAGAAAAAAAAAAGAGAAAGTGCCTGGAAAACCTACACAGAAAATGGACTCAGGCTCCTAGACATCAAGGCATTTCTCCTGCAAGTATATTTGGTTGGAGACACATGGCTTAGGTGACATTCAGCTGCACAGACATATGGCTGTTATATTTTCTCTGTGGGCAAAGTAAAGCATACAATGCCAAGCCAACAGCTTCCATAACCAAATGTACAGGCAGTAAAAATGCAGTGCACAATGGACAGTGCCTTTATTATTGGGATGTTTAGTCCATTCCCCTCTTTACAGTGCCTAGAGAACATTACCTAAAACATATACGTGAGCATAAATGTGACTAGAGTACAATGCAGGATGTCTTCCTTGCCATAGGACACTTCTACGTCATACTTACATAATCATGTACTCTACACTAAGCACAACACACATTACTTTCCCTGCCCACATATACTTGTTTATTGGAGCTGAGGGCATGGCACTGCATGCTGCTCTTTGCCCACAGGAAATCTGCAACAGCTATATGTCTCTGCAACTGAATGTCACTGTAATGTACCCCAGGGAAACGCCTCACCAACTAGGAGCCTGAACCTACAAAAAATAAAAAACAAACAACCCTACAAAATTATAGGCATCTCAGGAATGTCACAAAAGCAGATACTTAGTAACAAAAAAGCATATTTTACTGACCTATACAATTCCCAGAAAAATGATACCAAACCTTTCTGGCAGTCCTTAAAATCACTGCACAGCCCTGGTCAAACCTCTACCCTCACCCCACTGCCACACACAACAACAACTAGCCACCCAAGTAACATAGCAACTCAATTCAACACCCACTTTGTAAACTTTGTCTTGGCACTAACCAAGCAAAACTCCTCATTACCCCTCACTATTCTGCAACCCCATACCACCAAAAAGATACTCTTTAAACGTGATAGTGTCCTTACCTCAGCAATAAAAAATACATACTGAAACCAAACACCCTGGCTGCTGACAAGTTATTAGCTAAGTTCCAGAGACTATAGCACTTCTCTGTTTCCACACTAATTAATAGATCCATTCAAGAGAGCCACATCTGCAGCATCTGGAAATTATCATACATTATACCCCTCCATAAAGGTGGATATTCTATGGACCTTACCAACTAGCATACAATTGCTATTCTCCCACCCTAATCAAGATATTAGAAAAATGTATCCACACCTAGCCTCTCAGATACCTCACCAACCTACTCTCCTCCGCTATCATGGCTTTGGACCTAACCACAGCACCACAACTGCCCTTCTAAACTTCACAAGTACACTTAATCAACTGAAAAACAACAGAAGGTTAGTCTCAACAGTCTCCCTAGACCTATCAAAAGTGTTCAATACAGTAGCACACCAAAAACTCCTTCAGGAGCTAGCCTCTTTAGGCCTCAGTACCCCATCATTAAACTGGTTCTACAGCTACTTATCCAATAGAAACAAGCCATGAAATGCTATCATGACTACTTTCATTTCCTCCCAGTAACAGTTGGAGTTCCTCATGGATCAGTTCTAGGCCCCCTACTCTTTAATATCATTATCAATAACCTACATTCTGCCACTAAACAAGTTGTTCTGATACAATGCCAGATGATGCCACACTCATATGCTCAGCCCAGACACTAAACTCCCTATGTGACAATACCCAAATGGCCTTTCTAGCCATTGAACCCTAGCTCCGACTTGCTCCTAAATGTTAAAAAACCCAGCTGATGTTTTTCACCCCTAAAACTTACCTCTGTCAAAAACAAGCATTCCATATCCTACCTGCCAAAAAAACTAAAATAGAATGTGCAAAACAAGCCAAACTCCTTGAAGTATTCTTATGTGATAGTCTGAAGTATGGCCAACACCTACTACTAGCCATCAAAAAGACAAACTGGAACCTAGGATCCCTCTAAATGGCAAACAAAAAAAAATCCTCACTGATCACTCCAGGAAAAACCATAGCACAAACATATTTACTCCCCTCTTTACTTTACGCCTCTCCCATCTTTACAAATGTGCTACTAATAACCCCACAAACCCAGCACTGCACAGCTCTTAAAAGCTTTACCTGGCTAGAACTTACAAACTCCCTCTACTACTTTCAACTTACAGCTCTTAAAAGCTTTACCTGGCTAGAACTTACAAACTCCCTCTACTACTCTCAACTTACTATAGCCCATGAACTAAAACACTCTCCCAGAACACTGATCAACTCTAAAAGGAATACTACAACCCTATAGCACTAACCAAGTCCCATGGTCCAACAACAGAGCTCTACTATCTGTCACAAGATCTAATAAAAGTGAAGCTGTTTCATTATACTCTAATCAGGTTGCAAAAACCTGGAATCAAACCTCCCCTGAAATAAGACAGGTAGACATAATAAATAGCTTTAAGGTGTCTGTGAAGAAACACCTGTTAAACAACTAGTTATGCTGTTGCACTACTCCAGACTGAACCCCCAGAACTCAGCCACATTCCTTCTAATTAAATTCTGTTAACTCTATTTTTCTCTAACTTACACACAATTTCTTTTACACTAATATAATCACAAGGGTTGGGAGGGTGGCCTAATGGTTAAGGTGTTTGCCTTACAAACATAAGGTGCAGGGTTGGAGTCTCACAAGGGATAATTGGCTAGGCTTAAAATGGCTCACAAGGGCAGTTAGCCTAGTACTAATCTATGAACCTATGAACCTATATACTAGCACCCAAAATGGGCCTCTACTACTTTCTGTCATGCTTTTAAATGCTTTCCACGCCAGCCTACAACCCACTTTTTCTCCACTATAAGAATTTTTCTTCCATGTAATCTTCATTACATCTATTTCTTTCATGCATGCTTTTACCTTATATCTATCCCACCCTCTACATATATCTCACTATAATTCTTCTTTTTTTAAATACATCCTCCTGTATAATCTTTCCACTTCCTCTGTTATCCATCTTTACATATTACAACTGAAAATCTCACTAGATAAGTTAGCAACTCTTAAATGTCAAAACTGTCTGTAATCAACTACATCACATTTCAATAACTGACACATATATGGAAGGCACTCTGCATTATCCCATGTAACGTGATATTATATAACTCAATAAATTGTCAAGATTATGATTTACTTTTGCTGTAATGTAATGTATTTTTTCTTATTTGTGAAGCTTTTCTTCCCAGGCCACCGCTGAAAATGGGAGAAATCCAAGTCAGAATTTCTCAATGTAGTAAGAAAACTAACTAAATATATAAAGATTTACCCTCAGGAGGTTGGCATATTTCCTCAGGAAGGATATTAACTTATCTATGGTAACTAAAGGGTCTAATAGTTGCAGTAAGCAGAGTTTGTAAGACATTGGTATACTGTGGCAGGCTTGAGTTCAAACAATACAGACACCTTGGTCTCAAGAGGGAGGAGAGGCCAATCGCCTTTCCATCAAGCTGCAGAGCGAAGCACCACAAGAGAGCTAACATAATACAGCCCCAAAAATTCATGGACTACATCCACTTTGAATGCTGGTTAGGTGACACAACCCTCTGATTTCAAATACCCCCCCCCCTTTGCTACCCTCTGATTTCAAATACCCCCTCTTGCCATTTCTACTCGATTCCATTATCCTTTAAATACTAGCCTCAGCTTATGCACCAATAATCTAGGGAATGCTGCTATAATGTGGAGAGGGAATATCTGGTAGTCCATTTTTGGCTGAACACCTTCTTGATAAAAGATCATTTTGTAGTAATTTATCATGCTGGCTGCTTCTTCTTTCTGCTGTTTGGCAAGATATATATATATATATATATATATATATATATATATATATATATATATATATATATATATATATATATATATATATATATATATATATATATATTTATATATATATATATTTATATATATATATATATATATATATATATATATATATATATATATATATATATATATATATATATATATATATATATA
Organism: Protopterus annectens; assembly: GCF_019279795.1. NCBI lineage: Eukaryota > Metazoa > Chordata > Ceratodontiformes > Protopteridae > Protopterus > Protopterus annectens. The sequence goes on from NC_056733.1 coordinate 500,982,363, forward strand.
TATATATATATATATATATATATATATATATGTATGTATATATATATATATATGTATATATGTATATGTATATATATATATATATATATATATATATATATATATACAGAGAGAGAGAGAGAGATATGCATGGCTCTTAATGCTACTGCCCATGGTTTCAGTCCACATTCTTATTCCACTAGTTCTACAACACTCACTTCCCATTTTGACCCACATATACGCTATGAAAAGAAGAAGAATTCATGCCTAAGCTTTAAGTATTTCTAAAAATCACCCTATGGTAGAGGAAGTATCATTGTCAGATACTCACAGGACAAAAAGCACAACTTACCATCCACCTCTTGTAAAAAATAGCCTATCTGATGAATCCTGCTAATTTCCCATTTTGGCCCCCATTCTTTTTCCTAATTTAAGTTCAGTGTTACCCCATACTGGGGCTTTCATATCCCAAATATCCAAACTTCTGTGTAATTTCCTAATCAATTTAATTATAATGCTCTCGGGCACATGTCCCTTCACTGCAAGTGCGATGAGAGGAAACACCTAAACTAACTGATACTGCTGTGCATTACACTGTTCAGTGTTTTAGCTTCTATTGATGTTCAGAGGATGTTGGATATTTCTAAAGCAGATAAGTGATTATGTAAGTCTAAGTCCTCAGCCATTCTGTTTAAATGAGGAAGGCCTGCTTCACTATACCAGCTAGGAATAAATAAAGGCCACTTTAGAACACAACTCTGTTTCCAAATAAAATGTTTAATATTTACAAGCCACTTACACGTTGAAGGGGGAAATATGTTAGACCATATAATATAATTTTGGGCAGAATAGCATTATTACAGTTGAGATCTTCGCCCATCATGATGTATTTAGCTTCCTTTATGAGTGGATTTACAGCTAAAACATGTCCAGAAAGTGATTTTAGATTCAGCATTGATATTGTCATAGCTTCATGACTGAGTAATAAACTACAGTATCTGGGTGGTCCACAACACAATTTATTTTGGGAAGGGGCCTTTGAGCTTTTAATCCATTTACTTTTATGCCTCAATAGTTAAAATGGCCATTCAAAATATCTAGAATAACAGGATTTCCCTCCTTTAGGTGTTCATTTAAAACTAATCAATTTCCCACACATAGGCGTACCTAGCCTCTACTCACATTAAAGTCCCACCCTGTAAAGATTTGCTACTCCTAATATACTTGGCCTACAGATAGCAAGAAGTGGGCTGGGACAGTGGGTAACCTTGTCTGGTGCCTTTGCCCAAAAAAGGACAGGATGGACATTGGTCAGTCAATACACTAGAAAAGAGATAATTAGAGAATGCTTTTGTCTCTCTAATAAAGGTGGGGTAGCCAAAATTGTTCCAGGATTTCTCAAAGATAACCCTATAAAAGGGAGACAAGAGCTTTCTGAAAAATCAGCCAACAGCCAACACTACTGTGGCTGGAAAGCAGTAATACTTCATTGCATGAGGATATAACAACACTATATGAATACTTGAAGGGAGTATTGCATAAGCTCTATTTGCCAGGATCTTTGTGTGCTGCTTAATCAGAATTCATCAGTGAAACTGGCCTGTAGCTGTTTACTAATAATGGGTACTTCACCATCTTGAGTAATGCTACAGTATGGGATTTCCACATGAATAGTGCTATGGTCCCAGCTGGGTTTATCGAACTGAACAGTTTTACAGTTACTGGAAGGAGTTGTCACTCAAGCAGCTTATACACTTCAGCACTGAAACCTTCAAACCAGGTCTTTCCCTTCAATGTAGTCTTCATGGGCATAGACATCCTCAGAGCTAATGTTCCTATCAATGTTGTTGTTGTCTTTCGGCTTTTCCCAGTTAGGGGTCGCCACAGCGGAACTCTGGTCCGCTAATGATTGGTAGTAGATTTTCACGAACGCCGAGGTGCCAGCTTAATGTTCAACCTTCAACGAAGGCACGCCCAATACCAATTGATATTCATCTGTCTCTATTTTCAGCAGGTCCAGGTCATTTAGATAATCTTCAAGTGGCTCGACATTATTTTCAGATGACAGAAGAGGGGCATATAATGATGTGTAAAAAGTGTTGAAAATATCATTTACCTGTTACACGTACAAGATATGAAACCAGAACTTCCCTGTATGATGTACAAGTTATCACGGTATTCATCTGCCACCTCCTTAACCAGTATACTATAACTTTCTCAGCTTGTCAAGCTGAGCCCACTCTTTTAATGTAGCTCTCTCTACAAAAATAAAGAGATTTTGTTGTCTATCACTTTTTGGAACCATACATTTTTGTTTCACACCTTTATCTTGCCATTGTCCAGCTCTGATCACCACAGAAAAGAGAAGAGAAGACAGAAAGTCAGGTTCCTCTATATTCCTATCCGAGGCTTCTAATAATTTTGTTTTAGCAACTCCCACCATACAGACACTGGCATAGACTTTGTAAGATTCCTATACATATAGGCTTCTACCTCCTCTTCTATAAACTACTTTATGGTTGGGACCTCCAGAATTGAGGGGAGATCACCTGCTGCAGTTCTGTTGCTGGGGGTGGGGGATGCAAGGGCTCCATCCAAGTAAAAGCTGGATCTCCTTATAATCATTTATCAGTCAGGGTACAACCTTCTACACTGAACCATACTCTCCAGCTCTGCTGATAACAAGAAATATGCTAGTCTGTTACTGGATTCTCTGAGAGAACTTAAAATGTATAAATTAGCTCACAGGAGTACCTCCATATGTCTATCACTTCCAGATTCTACATCCTGACATTTAACAGCTGCTGAGCTCTTAAGTGCCTTTCAGCTTTGGGGTTGGACCTATCTAGCAAAAATTCAGCACAAAAATAAAGTCACTCCCTTATTATTACTGGTGTTTTCGTATATTTAAACTCCTCTGGGGCTGCCATAAAGTCAGGAAAAAAAAAGGATAATCACAATTTGGCCCACATACTCACCTTAAAATTTCTGAGCACTTAGAGGTTTTAACATTTGCAATTTCATCAGCCAGACCCATCAGCCTTGCCTTCTAGCTCTGCCCAGCTAAGCTTGGCATGGATAAATATACCAACCTCTTTATTTGATCAAGACAACAGGCCCACTAGGGCTGGATTCCCCCCACCACCACCACCACCATCAGGTTATTAAGACATTACTTATGTTACTTACGAACCATCACTTCTTAAGCAACACAACATCACACTTGTCTTTATTAAACCAGTTGTCTTAAGAAGCTCTTTTTTAATTTTGACCATAATACTCTCATTTTTATAGAATAGGGCCGGATTCACGAAGGCTTGCACGGAGTCTAAGAGTAGTGTAAGACTCCATGCAGCCTTCGCGATCCAGGAACAGCCCAAAGTCTGTGTAAGAGACAAGCTAAAACGGCTCTTACACGGAGTGGGCGTGGATAAGCTAATCACCTCACTTGCAGCCGAATAGCATGCAAATGAGGATGATTAGCAATCCAGGAAGCCCAGAACAGCCCGTGTAAGAGCCGTTTTAGCTGCAGAAATGTACTCAGTTGACAACTGAGTACGTTTCTGCAAAAACTGCAATGGAGCCATGTCAGCTCCAAATAAAGGGTGCATATGTGTCAGGCAGCATGCCAATGGCCAAATATGTGGCCATTGGCAAGGTAACCTGATGCAAATATATTAAAAATATATATATTTTTTTCGGGGATTGCCGATGTTTAAACCCAGCGCAGCCCCGCGCAAACGGGCTGCGCTGTATAGAACATAAAAACGAAGGTTTTAAACCCACAAATGTGGGTTTTATGCAATACATGGAATGTCAATGCAGGGACCTACAGACCAAAACCAACATGGCCACCGTGTAGTGGTTGCTAAGAGGGGAAGCTGAGTCTAAGACATGTAACTAAGCATTAGTAGGCAATCTGATGCAAATGAGTGTAAGGATACTGAATTCCACTGTCACATAGCAAATGAGCACAGTCTGAGTAGTGTAAGAGTTACAGAAGGGGGAGGAACAGAGTAGGAGATAGGTGACATCACGGGGGGAATGGTAGAAAGAAATGCAGTTCATTGGAGATTAGAGTTACATGACAGATGTCAGACAGATATTATGGAAAGAGGTGTGCCACTAACTAAGCATGAGAAAGTCAAGAAATGGAAGGTGTACACTGTTGCCTACACCAAAGTTTCTTGCTGGATGTGTATGCGCACGTGTGCGCGCCATGAAGCGCGAGTAAGGCAGTGTGCGCGCGTGTAAGGCAGACTGAGCATGTGGGAGCGTGTTGGGAGATGTTTAACACTGTTTGCGCGAGCGTGCACGCGTTTTAATCCGAATAAGCAGATTCTGAACCGTGTAAGCATGTGTGCGCGTGTAAGCCACTGTGAGCGTGTTTCTGCTGGTTTACACACGGCTCCACCCTGAGGAAACAGAAAGGAAAAAGGAAGCAACAGATTTAGTAGGAAGTTAGCAGGGAATACTGCTGGAGCTAGCAGGTGAAAACAATTAGATGCAGGCAATTACACAGGCAGAATAGTAGCCCAGCCCAGCACTTAAAACTCTGCAAACAGCAGTGCAGGATGTTTCTCTCAAGAGACACTGCAAGACAGGAGTTAAGTTATCAGAAGTGAAAACTGAAAAAGCTGAACTCAGATCAGAAATGTTAGGGGCTGCCATTGCTGTCATAATGAGACATAGGCGACTTGCTGAGGGTGGTGACAATGCAGATGGTGCCAGACAACCCACAGTGAGGAGACGGAGAAGAGTGTACAGGCCCAGGGTCACCTACCACGTGTTACATGAGCTGGAGATAGTAGAGCGCTATAGAGTGGACAGAGACCTCCTGCAGCAAATAGTGGAGCTGTGCAGGCCACGCCTCACACACAGAACCAACAGAGGGGAACCCATCCCAGTGGAAACCAAGGTATGTGTTGGCCTAAGAATACTAGCAACAGGTACCTTCAAGAGACCAACTGGTGATATGATGGGGATATCACAGGCATCAGCCTCCAGGGTACTGCACCAGTTCCTGGATGCCATGTCAGCACATGTCGGTGATCATGTATATTTCCCCAATGCCCGTGAGGTATTGGCCAGCAATATGCATCTCTTCCAGCAAATAGCGGAATACCCTGAGGTAGTGGGTGCAATAGACTGCACGCACATACGCATAAACGCACCAGCCGGTGAGTGGGGTAGGGCATACATCAACCGCAAGGGCTTCCCCTCCATCAACTGCCAGGTCGTGTGTGATGCCCAGGGCATAATAATGAATGTGTGTGCTGGCTGTCCTGGGAGCTACCATGATTCCCACATCTGGCATTTGACGCAGCTGTACCAGACATTTGCCAATGGGGACATCCCGCACGGACACCTAGTGGGGGATGCAGGTTATGCACTGGAGCCGTGGCTGATGACACCCATCAGAAATGCGCACACACCTGAACAGGAATGCCATAATGAGGCACACGCACAAACACGTAATGTAATAGAGCATGTGTTTGGGCTGCTCAAGTCACGGTTCCGTTGTCTGGACACATCTGGTGGAGCCTTGCAGTACACACCAACTACATGTACCCAAATTGTCATGGTATGTGCTATGCTACATAATATGATCTTGCGAAAACAGCTGCAGCAGGACCAGCATAGGGCCGGGCCAAACAGCCCCCCACCATTGCCAAGGCCATCACAGGCAGAGCGTGACTCAGAGGAGGAACAACCTGAGCCTGCCCCAGTAGGCAGAAGGAGGCGTGCCCAGTATGCCCTGGCCTTGGCAAAAAGGCAACGCATAGCACATACACTGGCTCAGTAGGAACCCTGGGAATGATACCCCTCTCTGACTCACTCATATAGTAACAGGGATGCCTAACATGACACAACCTGCTCTCAAACATGTACAGGGAAGTGTAATATGCGCATCCGACAGAGGCAGCCCTGCAGCACCACCTGAGGCATGAATGCTATGTGTTAAGTAATGTAACACCATGTACTATATGCACACCTGAGGACCCTGACTAACATCCTACCCTCACTAAGCATCATGCCACAACATGACAATGAGATGATCAAGTGCAATAATTGACTGAAATATCACAGTTAGTCAAAGGGGATCCAATGTGTGCCAGTCTGGGATGACATGCTGAGCATGACATGATGCACCACCTGCTAGGACTGGCGTGCACCTATCAGTGCAGGCCGTATGGATACTGGCAAAGGCTGTTGTCACCCACAGTGTGCCCTGAATAGGTAAGGCTCAAAACACAAACCTATCTCCATAGGTATCAGAAGGGATAAGAATAAGATAAGGGATAAGTCGAAATAGCAAGATGCATGCAGTCTAAACTCACCCAGTATGGAGAATGTTGATATCTGCGCTGTAACAGAACACTGAGCCACGGCTCACAACAGCACCCTAACACTACCAGGTTACACCTCATACTGTGCTGTACAGCCTCAAAACTTGGAACAAGCTACAAAAGGAGGGTGACTAGCAAGAATTGTCAAGGATAACCACACCCCCATGTTGGTACCACAACAAAAAGCAGCATGGACTAGCCATAGTCAAGTAACAGTGGCTAAAACTGCCCCCAGTTTATAGCCTGCTACAGACTACTGTCCCAACACCAGGAACTGCACCTGGCCTATGCTGGAATACATGAATATATCAAGTCCTCCAAACCACATTATATTGGGTGACTGAAAATACCCAGACATAGACTGGGAGCATTATACTAGCTCCAACAGTGTAGGACAAAAGTTCATAGAATCCATAAACCAAAAGGCCCAGGAACAACGTACCACTCCCACAAGAGGGGTAAGCATACTGGATGTGATAATCAGCAACATGGGTACTGGATGGCAAGATGAGAAGTGTATTGCTCACTGGTAAAACCAGACCATAGAGTAATCACACTGGATATACAAATCCTGACCACAGTCCCTGGCCAGAAAACCACAGTGGAAAACATGTGTTAAGCAATATTTGCACTCCTCCAAACTGATGTGGAATCCATTAAAGGTCCTGTGCAGGTGCAAAATATGGGCCACACCTCAGAACCTGTAATACAGCCATTCCATGAACACTGCCAGGAATGCTTGGATTATGCAATCCTAAATTAAAACAAGACACAATGCCATACATGCAGGAATCTGGCATGGTGGACACCAGCCATAACCAAACCATGTAAGAGAATGAGGAAGCTACTACATGATAGAGCAAACATAAACAATGAAGTAATCACTGATCAGTAGTATGGCAATAAAATCTGTCCACACATACAATCCACTAAGGCCAGCCACAACAAGTTGAATCTGTGAATCCTGAGGCAATGTTACACCTGCCCCAAGTACACAGACAACCCCAACTCCACCCAAGAAATACAAATATATGTGAGAGATGCAACCATCTATCCAAACTGGAGGCTGAGCTCCCTCAACTCAGTACTCCCAAAACTAGTCAGGAGGAGAAGGTAACCACACACACCACAAACACAGTCCCACATAGACCTATCACAACTGCAAACCAAACACATAAACACAGAAAAACATTCCTGGAGGCACAAATTACAAACACAGCACACCAACAGAGGCCTCTAAAGCAGACACCCAATCAAACAACCTCCAAACATAGCACATGCAACACATAGTACACAAAGCTGGTGTGCCAAACAGTCACAGGCCAGAAGGAGAAACAACATGCCTGATACAGTTGTAATAGGTGACTCCATAGTCAGACACACTGCTGTCCCGCACCAGACTGAACAAGGGAAAGGGTACAGTAAGCTGCCTGTAGGCTGCCACAATATGCCACATAACAGAAGTATGCAGGTCACTCCAAAGCAAGTAGAAATATGATGCAGTCATAGTCCATGTTGGTGTGAATGACCTGAGATGTACCTCCCTAGACTACATGAAAAGAGACATAGATGAGCCCTCTGATTATGTAGTCCAGGCCGGTATGACACTCACCATTTGCAGCATCCTACCCTTACCAAGAATAATGCCACAGTACAAACACGGAATGATCAGTCATAGCAAGTGGCACACTTACTGGTGTAATTCCAAGGGGATCCAATGTCTGTCTGCTTGGGATGTCATGCTTGCCAAGCCACGCAGCTGTTCTTGGGATGGCCTGCACCTGTTACCCCTGGGCGTCTGAATATTGGATAAGGCCTTTGCCACCTCCATAGAGCCTTTTGTAGGCAAGGCTGAAAAGACTGACCCACCACCCTAGAAAACATAAGTGGGAAGAAACATAAGGGAAATGCTGACCAATGCCAGATGTGTAAACCCCAATATGCATGCTCCCAAGGCCATCCCCAGTATGGAGAACATCGATGTCTGTGCAGTGACAGAAACCTGCTGCAAGCCTCCTGACAGCACACCAGCACTACCGGGTTATACCACGTATCATGTGTCATGGCCCCAAAACCTGGAACAAAACATAAAAGGAGGGTGAGTATCCATAGTCAGCACAGACACCCATACGTCCAGGTAACTGACAATGCACAAGGCATTGGAGTCCACCCATGTGCAACTAACTGTAGGCAAGACTGCTGTACAGTCTGTAGCATGCTACAGACCACACTCTCACACACAGGAACCCCACCCAGCCTTCCTGAAGACACTGGACAGCATGAATGTCCCACCAAATACCAAACAAGGTAGGTGGTAAACCATTATGTATGGAAAGAGTAACCAGGGACCTAGGGACACAAGTGGACAGTAACCTGTTATGTGACACCCACATTGCCAATGTGGCTAGGAAGACTGTCTACATTTGACACCGTATCAGGAAAGGATTCACATCTACGTCAACAGAGGTCATTGTGCCCCTATACTGTTCTCTAATCACACCCATAATCTAGTACAATGCCTCATATGTACCTTACCTGACACCTGCAGCAGTTAGAAAGACCTCAAAGGTACCTCACCAAGAGGATAAAGGGTCTCAAATATATGTCATATGCTGCCTGGCTGTAGACACCCCAGCTGAATGCAGTCACATACTGCCTACACAGAGGCATTGCATGCCTGTTGTAGAAGGCCATGCCCAACACAGGAGTAATGGACATGCTCCACCCCAGAAAACTCAAATCCATCGGAGCTGTGAGAGTGAGAGATGTCAACCTCAACAAATAATGAAATAGGATGTGCTGGTGGGACAGATACATAATCCAGTGGCTCCCCACACCCTGGACCAGAATCCCACTCCATGTTAGGCAGAGCCCCTCCCTGACACTCTTCAACAGGAATCTTGCCAAGTGGATGGATGATTGTAGAGTTACACTGGGTTCTTCACTGTGTCATGTCCAGACAGAGGCACAGCAAAGCAAATCATAAATGGCCATAATATTCACATAGCAAGGGGTGGAAAAGCCACACACACTCTGGCTAGGCTAACAAATGCCCTAGGGTGGATAGCCTAGTATGAACCTATGAACCTATGAAGATACAAATTGTACAGGACACTAAGGATAATCCCAAGGCTTTCACAACTGATGGTAGGAACCATGTTGGGAATTCACAGATATGCCCTGAATCACACAAATATCACAAACACACACACATATTGCCAACATACATCCTGACAGGTGCAGTGCAAACCCCCCCCCCCCCCGAATGCAGAATATCTATCCCAGCAGACTGCTGGCCCCCTGACATTGCAGATGCTGAGGTAACAGCCAACATCTACAAAGCAAAACACACAGCAGCAATGGTATGAGATGGTGTCCTGGGCTTAGTGCAACATGGTCTCCAAGATGAATGGAATGCCAAACCACACTACTGCTCAATGTCAGCCTTACCACAGAATATGTACCCAAAGAGCAGTGTACAACAACAGTGGTCCTTCTCAACAAAGGTGTTGCCTGAATGGATACTGAAAACTACTACCCCAGAATCCTAAGAAGCTCGGTCTGCACAGCTATGGAAAGGATCAGCATGTACCACAGACATAAAGATATTGGGGACCTACTGACACCGGACCCTACCCAGTGTGGCTTTCTCAAGTGCAGATCCTGCCCCTAAACATGTTTGACTCAATTGAAACAGTCATTAAGGTCATTGATGAGGGCAATGTGGTCCACACAGCGTAGCTGGACCTTGCAAAGGCTTCTATACAATACCCTACGTGTTCATTATAGATAAGCTCACCAGCTTAAATATAAACCCACATGTCAGTAGAGGGGTTGCAAACCAGACCAAGGACAGAACAGACATGGTCAGACATGCTGCAGCCATGTCAGACTACAAACCAGATATAACTGGCATCCCACAAGGCTTGGTCCTGGGATCTCCCTCGTCTGGTATATATGTCCCATAGGTACAGGCAAACATGGAAGGACTGTGTCCGAACATGTTTGCAGAGGACTACAAACTGCTCACCACATATGATCCACCAACTGACACAAGCATCCCACAAAAGGGCCACATAGAAACAGACAACTGGTTCCATAGCCATGTCAGCAAGCTAATTGCAGAAACGTGTATAGTCAACCCCCATGGATATACAGTAAGTGCCCACCAATTACCACATAGGTGTTAACTCATTATGTAGTTAACATGTAATGAGAGACCTGGGGACACAAGGTGATAGATATCCTGCATTGGACAAACATGTGCTGTAGTGTTTACAGAAACATACCATATACCCACCTAATCATGAAGGTTGTCAGATCTAGATAAGGGGAGGTCATTGTGGCTCTGCAGTCATCCTTCATCAGCGGTACAATTGACTACAATAGCCCCTGTGGGATGTACCTCAGCAGACACCTCCATCAACCGTAAAGTCCCCAACAGTACCTCACCAGGAGTATCAAAGAGCTTGCACAGATGCCATGTGTTGCCTGTGTTGCTGGTATCAATAAACATGCTGCACCTTGTACAATCTGAATGGCAGTGAGCTATGCACATGAGAGACCTGAACCCCAGCACTGACTTACATAGGACAAGCTGTACTGCGTGATCCATAACAACAGAAGCCACCCCCACCCATGAGTGAACCCCCAGTACAGGCTACCCATAGAGTCACTTATCAATCTTCCTCAATAGGAATCTTGATGAGTGGATGGGAGATGGTAGCTTTATCCTGGGTATCACTGTCATGTCACAGGTAGACAGAGGCACAGTATACTAACCATAACATATGCCATGGCAAACTCCACTTACAATGTGTGTTGAAGGACAAACACACTCTCCAACTAGCATTAGACATGGACTAGGGCACATCGCTAGTGTTTGCAAATGTACACCTATGTTGTGGAATACACTACCAATGTTGGACAAGCCTGGTTTAAGTAGTTCATATCTGAACAGAATGCAACATGGTCAGATGTACACAACTGGCCCCTAACCAGGCTGTTGTACCCACTATCGAAATGTAAAGCAGTGATAGCACTAAAGCCCAGGATACTGTCCACCACAGTCAAAGTACTACCAGTACACTATACAGTACTACAGTGTTAGGTCAGTGTGAAAGGATGTTGACAACTGTATGCAAAGTATCCCATGCAAACACTGCAGGCACAGTATAATCCTGTTGTGTTCACACACAAAGCAGTTGTACAGTAACTACACAACATGACACACAACACACAACCATAAACGGGTGATATTTGTTGAAGTTCACACTCATCCACAAATGTGGTGGGCTGCAGAGTCCAACATATGGAATGCTCACACTGGGCATGCTCACACACTTTGATAAATGAGACATATGTCAGACAACATGCCATGGGAAGGCTGAACTGGGCATGCTCACACACTTAGGCCAAATCTCAGTTTAGCAGTTGGACACACATATCTGGTATTTTTATGTGTTATTCCAGGAACCAACCACATTACAGCAGTCTGCCCAGTGCACACAGTTAAATGACTACAGAGACATACGTGATATAGTGGATCCCTCCCATATGCAAACATCTTCCACAGATGCACAAGTTGTTCATACAAACAGGGAATGCTATGGCAATAAAGATGTGCAAACAGTCTATCAGCAACAAATAATGTGCATTTGACAATTAAACATATGGGTGTAGAGGTCAACACTAGGCTGTTTGCCCTAGGGAATGACAGCTTAGCCAGAGTGTGCTTGGCGTCTGCCTCCCCACAGGATGCACATTCCCCTTTCTAAACACCGATGATGTCAGCACCCTATAAGTACAGCAGGAGAAAAGAAACTTCCCAATAATGCAAATAACGCGCTCTGCTCATGCGTCCGTCTCAAATGTCATAACATAGTTAGGTAGGGGTTTGAATCCTGCAAATGCTCAGTGTGTGTGTGAGTGGGGTTGGTGTGGGTGTAAATCTGTGGGAGAGAAATGTCCCTTTTGGCAACTAGGAAAACACACTACAGGATGCACATTCCCTTTCTAAACACCGATGATGTCAGCACCCTATAAGTACAGCAGGAGAAAAAAAACTTCCCAATAATGCGAATAGCGCGCTCTGCTAATGCATCTGTCATAACATAGTTAGGTAGGGGTTTGAATCCTACAGATAGCAAGTGTGTGCGTTTGTCTGAGGGGGGCTAGTGTGTGTGAGAGAAATGTCCCTTTTGGCAACTAGGAGAACAGACTACAGGATGCACATTCCCCTTTCTAAACACTGATGATGTCAGCACTCTATAAGTATAGCAGGAGAAGGGTAACCTCCCAGTAATGTGAATAGCGCGCTCTGCTAATGCATCCGTTTTAAGTGTCATAACATAGTTAGGTAGGGGTTTGAATCCTGCGAATGGCAAGTGTGTGTGTTTGCCTGAGGGGGGTTAGTGTGTGTGAGGGAAATGTCCCTTTTGGCAACTAGGAGAACAGACTACAGGATGCACATTCCCCTTTCTAAACACTGATGATGTCAGCACTCTATAAGTGTAGCAGGAGAAGGAAAACCTCCTAGTAATGTGAATAGCGCGCTCTGCTAATGTGTCCGTCTCGAGTGTCGTAACATAGTCAGATAGGGGTTTGAATCCTGCAATTGGCAAGTGTGTGTTTTTGGCTGAGGGGGGGTTAGTGTGTGTGAGGACAATGTCCCTTTTGGCAACTAGGTGAACAGACTACAGGATTCACATTCCCCTTTCTAAACACTGTTCAGCTGAAGGCCATGGCTCTGGCACAAGTTGTCTGTTTCTATGATGCCCCTTTGGAAGATGCTTGTGTCGGCTGGAGAGTCGATTATGGTGGCCAGTTTGCAGTCATCTGCATATTTGGTCAGCCACAGTCCATCCGTGTTGGCCTGTACCTCCAATAAATATATACCAAACAAGAGAGGTCCCAGGACTGAGCCTTGTGGGACACAACTCGTAACTGGTTTGGAGTCTGGCATGGCACCAGCAATGCTAACCATGTGGGTTCTGTCCTTGAGCCACTGTGCAATCCATCTAGTGACATAGGGGCTTATATTTAAGCTGGTGAGCTTCTCTAGAATGCCCAAGTGGGTATTGTTGTGAAGGCTTTTGCAAGGTCCAGGTAGGCTGTGTGAACCACCTTTCCCTCGTCAATGGCCTTGGTGACTGTTTCAAAGAAATCAACCGGGTTAAACCTGCTAGTGCTGGTGTGCTCTCAGTAGCCCTGAACCAGGCATCTGTTACTGCACAGATATCGATGTTCTCCATGCCAAGGAGTGTTTTGGGTGCATGCATCTGGAGGTTTAGACTTCTGGCGTTGGGTAGCATTGCTCTTAGTTTCTTATCCCTTGTGATACCTATGAAGGTGGGTTTGTCATTTGAGCCCTGCCTAACATAGGCACTATGGGGGTAGCAAGAGCCTTTTCCAATATCTGAAAGCCCAGGTTGACAGGTGCAGGCCGTCCCTAGCAAAGAAGGTAGTTCAACAGAAGATGAATATGTGAAGGTGTAGTGCCTGTGATTAGTTAGCAGAAGCATATATGACTGCTCACGTGGACACATGCCAGGTAAGTCATATGCACTGTGTCACAGGCAATGTACATGTGAACAGGACAAACAGTGACATCCTGTCAAGTGGGACATGGACATACATATAGTAGGCTATGCAGATGGCACTAGGAGTCCACAGAAGCTCTATAACTATGCATTGCAGGTGTGATCAGTATTCCAGGGTAATTGCAAGCAAACATGCATGCAAACAAAGCTACAGTAAACCAGGGCTGCATGTAGTCCATTGTACAACAAACAAGCTGTACCAGTTCCAGTAGGTAACACTGCAAATATGCAGGCACTATGCACATGTACATGGAAATACACGGGTCAGATGGCTAGGGTCCAGTCTCAGTGCACACAAGTGTACAGACCATGTACTGTCAGGATGTACAATAACTGGATAGAAACCCATGTGCTCATACCTGCAGTAATACACATGTCAAATAACAGACACTGAGCCTTCACTCAGTGGTTCCATACTTAGTAGGATGTATGCTCCCTGGCCTGCCACCACAGTATCCCTGACATATATGGGGACTCTCCCTCCTGTGACAGTTAGTTATGTGTGTTGGGGCTGTCTAGCATGGTATGAGATGTGAGCATGCAGTGCTAGGGTGCTCCTGTGTGTCCTGTACCAGTCGTGTAGTACTGCACACATATCAACATCCTCAAACAACTGCATTGCAGAGTCTAGTGTGGGCAACATGCCACTTGCAATTTACATGTCCATCATTGTGTATTACTACATTCATTACCCTATCCCCTGTGCTACCTATGTATGTAGCCTTCTGTTGACATCATTACCACCAGTATGCCAACATGTGCAGATGATACACTATGGTACTTACCATGGGTGTAGACAACAGGACATGACAATCACACACTTAATGCATCAGGCATGCTGTGATATACCCACAATTAATTCAGCACACAGTACTGTTAACAACATGATACTATTGCTACACATCTATGTGGTCACCCTGTGTATCAGCAACATGTTAACCTGTACCTGCACAGTTGTTACAGATTGCAGGAGGTGGCACAGTTTCATCATATGCACAGGGTGTGAACTTGGTATGCCTGAGTCAGCCACCGATACCACCAATTGACATGTATGTGTATGTGTGTTGGTGAGGGACAGCAGTAGAAGGTGGGGCAATGTTGATGCAGTGTGTGCGTGTATGCAGTAGCCCTAGGTGTTGTCAATTCGCATGTGTGTATGGATGCACACAGTTCCACCTCATGGTTGCCATATACTGGTGTTTGTGGACAGCCACAGGCTGTACCTGCCAGGTCATACAGATCAGTGTCTCTGGCCACGGACACGGTACCTGTGCCTTGCAGGGGTGCTACGGACCATATCCAGTACCAACCCAGACTGGGTACTGTCATCAGAAGCAGGTGTTCGTTGACTGGACACAGATCCCTGTCGGGCCTGGCCAGAGCCACGTGCACGTGGTCTCCTGGGGCGGTCTGATGACAGCACAGACCCAGCATTGCTGGGGCTGCTGCTGGCACTACGGGGGCGGCCGCGGCCCTGTTGTCGTCCGCGACGACTGCCAGCTGCTGCTGTTGCTGGCATACGGCCACGTTGATGCCTCAACCGCCCACCATTGCCCTGGCTTATGGACATGTAGTTGTGGAACCGGTCTAATATGTCCCCACAACGTCTGTCTATGACATCGGTGAAATCACGGATGGCAGCCGCAATGTCACGCATACTGTCAGTCATGGCTGTGCGACATGCTGTCAGCTCCCTCAGACCCTGTCTGGTGTACCATTCCATACGTGACTGTGCCTGAATGACAGCCTGAAACATAGCTGAGGTTGTAAGACCTCTGTGGGCACGTCTGACAGGGGCAGTACGCCCACGGATGCTCCCACGAGAACCCCTGGACATCTGTCTGTGTGGTACCATCTCTGGGCCATGCCCATGGCTGCTGTGTGGGGAGGCATGTGCCACAGATACCACATTACCCTGGTCAATGCCCACTGTATGCTGTCCATCACCTAGGGACATTGGTGACAAAGGGTGTATTGGCAGGATAACTGTGCGCATTGATGGGGTCGACAGCTGTGTACTGTCAATCGGCTGACCAATGGTGGACCCTGGCATACTTTCCTGTGCCATTACACAGATGTCATCATTATCAGTACCCACGGCACCTGACTCAGGTACCCTGCTACATGACACCAGAGCAGCAACAGAACCTGTGGGAGGGAAACAGGAAACACAGTTTACAATGTCTACACATTACCAGCGATGCACACATGCACAGATGCACAAATGCACACATGCACAGGTGCACACATGCACACATGCACAGGTGCACACATGCACAGGTGCACACATGCACACATGCACACATGCACAGGTGCACACATGCACACATGCACAGGTGCACACATGCACACATGCAGAGGTGCACACAGGCACACATGCACACGTGCACACATGCACACGTGCACATGCACACATGCACACATGCACACATGCACACATGCACACATGCACACATGCACACATGCACACATGCACACATGCACAGGTGCACACGTGCACACATGCACACGTGCACACATGCACAGATGCACACATGCACACATGCACAGGTGCACACATGCACACATGCACACATGCACACATGCACAGGTGCACACATGCACACATGCACAGGTGCACAGGGCCACACATGCACACATGCACACATGCACAGGTGCACACATGCACACATGCACCCATGCACACAGTTTCACACAATTGTACAGTACTCAGTATGCGTGATATCAACACACAGACACAGACACACCTACATGCATACAAAGAGCACTACTAAGTGAGCCAAATAGTACTATTACTATCAACACTATTAAAGGAATTGTTAATCCACACTCACCAGCATGGATAGGCTGCATTGCTGTTATACCAGAGGGTCCTGTAGACGTGAAGAAACTAATGTCAGTGGGCACAACTGTGCCATTGTTACTGAGTATGATACAGGTCAGTAGTACAACAGTCACCTTTCACAGGTCAGCTGCTAATATTGAGGATATCACACTTGCACATTAAATACTATGGTGACAGCTACAAACCAAGGACACACCTCACACATGCATTAACTGCCAGTGTACACAACAGCCAACTATACATATGGCATATTACCTGCACGTTCACTGTCTTGCTCCTGTGTGGCTCCAGCCTCCATCATAATGCATGTCTGCTGCTGTTGTTGTTGCTGGTGGACTGGAGCCACTACACTCATGAGTAGTCCCTCCAGTCTGGTGAGTGGGGGATATGTAGCCACCCCACCACCTGTGGCGACCTGTTGCCTGTGGATATCCGATGCACGCTGACGGACATGTCTGATTAAATCACTGCAGTGATGTCGTACCTGCTCATATGTCCTATTATGCGTGCCTATGTCATTTACCCGACGTACAAGGTCTTGCCACAGTGCAGCCCTCTCCTGCTGATTCTGGCTGGTGTGGGAAAAGAGTATTGCATAATCCCGCACCAGGCTCTGGTGTATCTCCTCATCCTCAGCTGTGGAGTAGGTGGGATTCCGCGGGTGGGCCATGTACCTGAGAAAGAAAATAACCTGGTATCAGCAATATATGTCAGCAGAATTTGGCACACATACTACACATGCTACTCAACTGTTATGATACAACATATCTCACATATGTAGCATCTGTCTGTCTATTGGTGGATACACATGTAGATGGCCAGGTATCAGTGCTCAGCCAGCAACTGTGCGACAGTACCTGGCAGACTCCATACGACATACTACCAAACCCCAGCAGTCAGAACACTGATTCAGGTCAAGAGCACCTCCTCACTCTCAGGGTTTGTATCTAGGTACTGTATGGCCTACATCATCAACTACTGTGAGCTGACCACACACTGATTGCCCAGGATATACATATCCCGCCTCCACCACCAGCACAAACGACTATAGTGCATAACATTACAGATACAAACTTTACACTTTGTAACAGTGACATGGTATCCTTTCAGCCCACTGGGCCAGTGGCAGATACAACCCACAATGCTGACCCCTACACAATTGCTTTCTACAGACATCTCCGAGAATGCATGGATCATGCAATCCCATATATGACCAAGACACTCTCCACAAAGGGACAGCATCCTGTCTGGTGGACCCCAGCCATAGACAGATTGTATTACAGAAGATGGAAGCTACTGCAAGACAGAGCATAATTCCATAAAGGGAGGGCATGTCTGAGCAGCACTAGTAAGGATCTATTTTCCATCATACAAAATACATGTTCAACTTTGAGAGGGAAATCAAGAGGGACACTACAGATAACCAGAAGGCCTTCTTCAGTTATGTTAGCAACCTGGTCAGGATCCATCCTCTATGCCCATAGGTAGCACACAACAACAAATATTTCACTGACACCACAGATATTGACAACATTGTGGCAGACAGGTTCAGTGCAGGTGTCACCCCGCCTTCTCCCCCAAAATAAGGCATAGTTATCCCAGCTGACTATAACCTCCCTGTCATCACAGATGTCCAGGTGAGAGCCACCCTCAGGACAGCAGAATACACAACATGGATGGGACCTGATGGTATCCCCAGTTGCATGCTACATAAACTCTGACAGGAGCTAAACACACATATAGAAGTGCTATGTAACACTAGCCTGACTACAGGATATGTACCTGTACACTGGCACACAGCAGCAGTGGTTCCACTCCACAAAGGAGGCACCTCAACATACCAATACAATACAACACAATACATTACATTACAATACAATACTATACAATATGCTATTGCCCTGGGACTACAGCAGCGTACTGTTCTGCTACCCTGACCATTGTGACACATGTGGTGTGATGGTACCTGCTGCTGTCACACAGTTACACAGGGTGACTCATATGGCATATTACCTATCTGACTAACATTCAGCAGGGGTATGTGTGACATGTACTCATGGGGAGTCTTGCTTCTTAACACTGTGTGGTTTATTGCAGGGTATGTCTTATCTGTGGGTAGGAACTCTTACCTCCACATGTGCACTCTATTGCAGTGGCACAGACGACACACAGCAGACATTTAGGTTGTGGATGGTGTGAGGTGTTACTATGGTTGTTGGACATCTGTCATGGGTGTGACTTACATATGTAAATCCGGGAGTGGTAACCTCTATGTGGGTAGCATATGTGTACTCTGTGGTGTTGTCAGTCACTGTGCATTGGTAATGTGTTTGAGTGCATTGTCACAGTGTTGTACATGTCACTGTGTCCTTCTCCATATCTGTAGCTGTCATGTGAGGTCCATACCATGGCATCCATTATGTGGTGTGGAGGGTACACCGACCTACATGTCCATAGCTGACACACCATGTCCACTGACACATACCATGTGCAGGTATTCCAGGGATAGTGTGCCACTGTGAATATCATAGGGGCCACTATTGTACACATTTATGACCCTGTTCACCCCTGACACATGCAGTGGTGGGCAGCCAATCACATATCTGGTGGTTACTGGTGTAGGTGATCTGGAATGTGGTATGGTACTCCGGTTTTGACACTGGTGTTCACTCCATGCCTTTGTCACCAGGCACCTGTTGCAATACATCTGTACACATGTGCCTCACTCAGAATTTATATACATCTCTCTCTCTCTCTATATATATATATATATATATATATATATGTACATAGATATATCTATATGTATATATATATATATATATATATATATATATATATATATATATATATGTCCGTATACATATACACACATATATATTGATGTACATATATTGCTATAGATGTGGGGGGGGCACAGAAGAGGTGTGAGTGACAGAGGGAGTGTGACAGGCTGTGTTGCAGGTCGTCATATACAGTCATACCTGTAGGTAGTCAGATCAGTCTGTCTATGTATATGTATCTACATATATCTATATCTGTATGTGTGCATTACATAGATATGTTTGTACAATATTCTATCTACATCTGTCTATGTATTCCTACATCTCTCTCTCTATGTATGTATACATATATGCATATTAGATATATATATATATACACATACATATGTTGACATACATACGTATCCATATGTTAGACAGGTATATCAACATATTTGTCTACCATACTGTATACACACACACTAACATACTGCTAAACATACATAACTGTGAAACCTACTTTGTACATGGCACTACAACCTACAATCAAACAACATTGATATGTGCACATAGATGCTCTCACATACAAATGTATGTACAGCCTTCACTGATAGTTGCTGTATGTCCCCTGCCCTTTACACATCTTCATATACATATGGATACAGACCAATGACACATATGGAGGGTTCACAGTATGTAGACCTTTATAGTATTACTTTACATTACCTGTGTTTGTCACAGCTGCTTGTGTTGCTGTCTGGTTCTCTGTCCTGCTGCTCCACTTCCCAGTTGTCAGCTTTCAGGTAGCTGTTGCTGAACAATTTGTTTCTGTCTGCTTAATTGCAGTTTTCTCTGTCTCTGTCTCTGTCTCTGTCTCTCTCTCTCTCTCTCTCTCTCTCTCTCTCTCTCTCACGTCCTTCTCAGGGTGCAATGAAAGTATTGCATGTGTGGACATGGAGTACAGCATACTTTTGTAGGTATCTGCATATGCCCATGTGATGGCCTCTGCACCAGTTGTTAGCCAGCATTTGCTAATTGCATGCAGCCAGTTGTGTACTGATTGCAGTTCTCACTGTGATTTCAGAACAGTGCTATAAAAAAGGTATGTGAGATAGGTGTAGCCCTTTAAGTTTTTAAGGGCAGGGACCATGCTGTTATGCTGTGGACAATGTTCTGTGAGTGTAAAGGTTGGTATCTCTCTCATATTTCCAGGTGTGTTGTAGATTAACATCCCTCCATTCATTTCTCCAGTTTCCTGTACTAACTGTGTATGTACACTGACACCTACAACTACTACTACTGTTAATGTGTGTGTGTGTGTGTGTGTGTGTGTGTGTGTGTGTGTGTGTGTGTGTGTGTGTGTGTGTGTGTGTGTGTGTGTGTGTGTGTGTGTGTGTGCTTTCCTTTCACTTTTGCTTGCACTTTGTTGCTAAGGCTTCAATAGTTGCCCTTTACAGTCACTACTTGTATGCCTGCTAGGTGTCTTGACTGTAGTGTGCTGCTGTAGCTTTCCTATTTTCCATGTACATTCACACCTTGGAATGCTTGCTATATCTGTTAGGGTGTTACAGCATGCAGTGTGGTCTGGCCATGGTGTGGGCCTTGACATCTATTAGGGTATTTGAGTATGCTGCTGAGCAGGCCCCAGAGACTTTCAGGTTCATCTGTTATGTGCCTCATGGAATGGTACATATCAGTGGGGTACACCCATTAAAATGTCTGGTATGCTGCAGTTGTGACTGTGGGTTAGCATGAGCATATGTATTACTACACTTTTTTTTGCCATACAAGTGGTGAATACTTTCAGGACTCCATAGTTACCATTGCATGTGTTACACCTTTCTGCCTACTGTTTGTACATTTCACATGGGGTCTGTGGGGCATCCCTGTAAGTCATTCACTGTTGCTATGTCTAGGCTCTTAACTATTCAAATATGGTGGTGTCAGACCCATCATGTGTACAGATATTTGCAGGTTGTCCACATTTCTGCCTCATATTTTGGTCAATATATCATGCACACCTTTTTCTGGCAAGTCATTCTGGGCTCAAGTCAAAATATGGTGACAAACATTCAAGTTTCAGACTGCATACCCTTCCAAACATCCCACAAAGTGCAGACCCTGTTACTCTCTGAACTGTCTGCGTTTGTTGTAACATTATTTGTAATGTGTCCCTGGTTTTGGGCCTTTGCTCCACATATTTTATTACTTGGTCCAGATGTGTTCCTGTAAGAGGTTGTGGGGTATGGGCAGTGCTTATCCTGCTGTGAGTATGTGTGTGTCTTGCAAGGTGCTATAGTGACATTATTACCTACTAGCTTCCAACTAGCATGGCTGTTTCTGTTCACACACTACTATTATGGAAATCCACTAGTTTTGATAGTAATTCTAAATGGCATGCTTTGTGTACTACACATCTATATTCCCTTTACATTCATTCCTACTATTACATGATATATTTATTTTAGCACAATGCTCTTGTATAAGAGTCATGGCTTAGTGGTAAGTCATGCAGACTACTATTTCCAAGGTCCTGGGTTCGCGACTCACAGTGGGATTTTATTTTGCTTTTGAGCTGAGTACAGGACCTGTCAATCAAAGTGACTAAGGCACTTTTAAGCAGTTGTAACCGGGTTAGCGCTGGTTTGCGCAGAGCTCACGCATGCGCACTGGCGGTTAGCTCACAAGACACCCGCTTAAACGTGCTTACTCTTGCGCACACCCACGCTATTTTCTTTGAAAGAAAAGAAAATGGGGAGACAGGAAAGTGGTGAAAAAGGGGTCACAAAGAGGGTAAGACAGTAGGGAAACAAGCTTGGGATGTGCAGGAGGGATGTAGGTAAGGCCCATAGCTGCCCATTTCTTCATCAGCAACAGCTGTGCATATGTATGTAATTTGGTGTGACATTTGAAACCTTCCACCCCTGAGAGAGGTGTCAGGACAACAATAATACTTGTTGTACAGCCAATTGTAATTGATAGGTTCCATGTCCAGTAGACATGTGTGCGGAATGGGCAGCTATGTATGGGGCGTAATTTTTTTGTGGGTACAGAGTGCCCTTTTTTTTTTCCAGGTGAGAGTGGTATGTCAGGTGAAGGAAGTCGGTACTGGGGAGGTAGGTTGGGTAGGTAAACAGACAAGACAAACAAGACACATACAGGGGCGGTGTATGACACATGTGGGGGGGTTACACAATTGACGGGGACGGAGGTATGGATATCCAGAGCCCATGAGCCCACAGATGGCAACAGTGGAACTGATATCCCCACCCATAGGCAGTTGCCACTGTTCCTTTACTGCCCAGGACGGGGCTGTGCTGGGGGCTGTGTAGGCGGGGCAACAGGCATGCCCGTTAGTTGTGCCACCCGTGCCTCGGGCTGGCATAGGGGCTCAAGAACAGAGTCCCGAATCTCCCTACGCACCACAGTCCGGACGCTACGGAGGGTGAGTGGTGGTCCTCTTCCGGCCACATTTGCAGAGGGGGGGCGAGCACCATCCCCTGCAGCGCTTCAGGTGGCACAGGGCCACCGGAGGAGGGTCCGGACTCGGCACTAGTGCCAGGTGCACTCGCCAGCTGAGGTGGGAGAGGTGGGTCCGCTGGAACCCGCCTTCCCTGTCGTACTATGTTTTGCATTATGTCATGACAGTTTGGGTTAGTGACATATAATACCATTCACAATTAGTTGTAACAGCATGCATTAGTATTCCCATTAACCAAACACCCAGATATTCACACCATTGAACAGCGTGCATAACACATGCATAATTTGAACAGAAATACACAGTCCAACAACATGCAGGGTTAATTGATGGCAACAGGCCATCAGGTGTGGATGTATGAACAGGGCAGATGCATCAACAGACATGTAAATATATATGACCCAACAGGACAAACGTCCAGGGGTGTTAATTGTGATTGCACATACCATTTTCACGTGGAATGGGTTATATGTCGTTATAGGGTGGGGTGAAGAAAGTAATATTAACACCTTCGAATAACAATACATATGCTGTACATTTCTAATAGCTACAGTTATATACACACTACTGTTCTAACTACAGTTTCCTATATGATAACTATTTCAACTTGGTGATAGGACTGTTAATGCAACATCAATATACATTTTATGGTTCTTCATACACATTCATATCTAGCTTTGTTCAGCTACATCAGGGCTACATTTGCTTTATATAGCTGTAGACAAGTGTGGATGTTTGGTATATCAGACAAACATCCTATCTGCATATTGCAGACTGAGAGCAACATATCCTGATTTTGGGATACACATTCCAGATGCAGCAACACTTTGAACAGATTTTGCTGTTTGGTTTTGAATCTCACATGCATTTCATTCTGTCTTGACTGCAGTATACTTTATTCGGGGGTTATTACTACTGTATTGCTGGATTCATGGCACTTTCTCACACTCTCTCACTTGCTTTCATTTTACTATTCAGGATGGTACTTCTAGGCTTTATTGACATGTTTTAACAGTAGTTATTACAATCCTTTCCAGCAGTCTCACTTCTGTCATGTTTCAGTATTTCCACAGGGATATATTTCACACAAGTGATTTCATCATCTTCTGCAGCTATACTTTTCAGCCTGCTGCAGGTTGTGTACTATTTTCTTACAGGCAGGGCATTTTTATTTCAGAATATATGTCGGACAGTTTCATGTTTAGGTTAAACTTACAGGCTGAAAACTCTTGTAATCAAGCAATACTTGCATACACTTTCACACTGTTACTTGCAGATTTTATTACTTACTGACTACACTGCACTCTTTTGCTGACTGTCATACTTTTATATTTGTTTACAGTTACTGGTAGTGGATTACCGACCTGCCTGGTGGCGCAACTGCACCAGCCTATCGCCATAGGCTCTGCGGTTCACAGAACGGACTCCTGCAGCTGTAATATAAATGAAGTAATATTGGAATACACATCTCCATAATATCAGCTAGTTTCATTTCTTACATACATAATTAAATGTTACTTACTCAGTAGAGGGGCGTTGGGTGTTTGCCAGGCCTCCTGGATCCAAAGGTTCAGTTGGTCCTGCTTGCATCTCTTCAGGTCCGCATGGTGGTGACGGACCTGCTCACCAGTCCTTGGAATCCCTGTGGCACTGGTGAGATCATGAGCCAACCGGTCCCACGCCTCAGCCCTGTATGCTCCCCAGAGGACCTGGCCCTGCATGAGTTGGGCCTCATGATTATGGACTAGGAGCCAGACCATGTACCTGGACTCCTCAACACCCCACCTCTGTGCTCGAAAGCGACTACCCTCTCCTACTCCTGTCATTCTGCCTGCAGGTCAGTTCTACAATCGTTTATGCTGTGTATTCCCGCCTATGGGGCTTGTATAGTCCGTTTTTCCCACACATATCTGTGATTGGCCATTTGGGAATTGTATCAACTTCAGTAAACCTGCATTGTCATGCTCTAGTTTGTATTCATTCCTATATATTAGCTATTATTGCATTTACAGGTACTGCTGTCATGGCTTAGTGGTTCTGTACTTTGACTATGGTGTATAGTATCCTGAGTTCGAACATGGCCACTGCTTTTTATTTTTCATGACTGTCTAGACATGCTGAGGGGTGTGTCTGTGTAAAGGCAGTTTTGATACGGCTTGATCAACGTTGCCAGTCGGTTAGCTTGTTTGCGCGGTGCGCAGCTCCGCGCAAACGGGATACGCTGCTTTAAGCCTCATTTGGCTATTGGCACACATATTACGCTCAGCTCAGTTAGGGGCACATATATTTAGCATGTTAAACCACTGCTCAGCTATGGGCACTCATTTTGCACCAGTTAAACCACTGCTCATCTACGGGCACATGTACTCACTCTGTTAAACTGTAGCTCAGCTATGGGCATATCTGGCATTTTTTCTTCTTTTGTTACCTCACATGTCTTCAATATAAATGGGCTATTTCATTACATTTTACATAACTTGTGGTTTTATGTGTACATATTTGTCAGGGACTTGTTTCCTGCTTATTTTGCAAAAAAAAAATTGGTGTTGTGGGGGCTCGAACCATGAATGGCTGCTCTGCAGCCAACATCTCTACCGCTACGCTATTGCTACTTGGCTTATTTTGCATATTTAGTTCTTATATGCTTTCCCACTGACTGCTAACTGTAGCTGTGCTACGGGCACGCCCGCGCAAACGAGCGCACTCACGGTTAAACATCTTTACAATTTAAAAAAAAATATAACATGTTCATTTATATATATTTTATGTTCATAGTCTGTGGGGGCATGTGTTGTGTTGTGTTTATTCACATTTCCGTGGACTCTGTTGTGGGTGTTTACTTTGGGCACTTTTACACTTCTGGGGGCATGTCCACTTGCAGGGCTCATCCTACGGACACGCCCCCTACTGTCTTACACGGACCGTGTTAGACTTAGGTGTGATTCAGCATGCTCTCATGAATATGCAAAGCATGCTGACATCACTCCGTTTAACTGCAGCCTCCGTGTAAGAGTTATAACTCTTACACTGAGGCTTCGTGAATCCTGGGGATAGTGTTCACTGTGGGCATTTATTAAATAACATTCCTTTTTAACAGAAATCTAGATATTTACCAGAAAAAAACTCTACCAAGACTAAAAAGTACAAATAAAATATTACGGAATAATGCGTCAGTAAAACACAATAAATAATTCAGATAATTAAAAAAAAAAACTATTAGACTAGAAATATATTAAATACAGCAGTCCAAATTTGCCAAAACATATGTACTCACTGCATGTTGGCCGCATTTACAGAAACAACAGTTATACACAGAGATGGTCTAGACTGAATTACAAATACCTAGCACTACTTCCTCTAGTAAAGACTCCTGGCGAACATGCTTTAGGTTTAATAACACACACAGCACCAGTCATCTGGTGGAAACATAGGGTACTATGTTAAAAAAAGAGTCAGGTGTTCCACTGTCTCCTCCTCCTCTACCCTTGACCTCCAAGGAGAAACGATACACAGGTTTCTCCTCAGCAACCTTTGTAGGTGTCTCTCATTCAAGCAGTAAGTCTTTTCACCCAATATAAGCAATTCAAAAATCAGTATATGGATTATCTGCAAATAGATATAATAGGGAATACAACTGCCTTGAACTATCCTTGTGAGGCAATTTCTCATGGAGCTCACCTCCTTTGGCAAGGCAGCACTACTGTGGGAACTTTCTGGGGTTTGATTATGTCAGACTAGAACAACTGCAGACTTCTCAATTGATCCTTCTGGAATGGTACAAACCTGTGCCTGTCCCTCTATGCTCTTTCTGACTTGAGCAGTGTTTGAGGACTGTGACTATCTGGCAGGCTCTTCTCCTCATAATATGTTTGGAAGTTTCTGCCTCATATCTTTTGTTGTAGAAAATAACAGTTTTCCTGCTGTCAGGAAGGAATGCCTGCTATACCGCCACAGGATCAGTAACACAGCAAGGTGCTAAAAAATATAAGCAGGTTGTTGCATTCGCCTAGGCCATAACTTTTTCCAATGCCTAGCATCTTTTCCAGCACTGATTGTGAAAAGTCTTGCACCATCTAAACCTTTAGTTCTGCCAGAATAAATTTCTTGCCTTCCTTTACTGAACTGAAAATAAGATTGTTATCTGCATAATTCATTAGGTGGAAAATTATATGATGCGGAGGGCGAACACTCCTTGAGGGTGGATATAAAGCTCTGTGCATCCCCTCAATAGTGACACGGTGCGGTATAAATTAAGAGCTTCAAGGAGATACAGGTGTAAAAATAGCATGGCATCTGAGGCTTCCCTTCCTTCTTTCAGCCCTAAGAATCAAACATTTGTATTGCCTGTGGCAGTCTGTCAGCTCATCTATATTTTCCTTCAGTGTTATCAGCTCCATGCTTGGACTCACTGGCCTGGATTGTAACTTCTCGATCACTGCACAATTCAAAGAAGTGGCAGTCTAAAGAAAGTCCAGATTTTGTCATTAGTGTTTGGATGTCACCCACAGTCTTAGCTTGTTATGGACTTGCTCTCTAAAGTACTGGCTAGGACCTGGTCTATTAGAGTCACCCGGGAGTCTAAATTAGCCCACGATAAACCCAACTGGACTGCAGGTTTGATCATCTCAGACTCTGGGAGGATCTTGAGACATCTGTCTCATATTCACCTGTCTACGGAGGCACTTAAGGAGAAAATTAAGATCCAAAGCTTGTTATCGAGAGTTCTTAGGTTTTTCACATGAGCTGCATGATAAAGTATTGCTTAATTCCAATACCCAAGGTCTGGAGCTCCAACTTCACCCTGTTGCCACTTCACCAGCAAGCTCCTCCACTTTATCTTATAAGGTAACAATGAGACCTTATAATAGCAAGGTTTTATGTGAATCTCTAATGCTTATTTAAACTATTAATGCAGTATGAACAGCCTTTATATACAAGCAGCATTTACCTATGCTCCTGATACAAGGCTACATTCTTCTGAGTACCAAACATCAGTGCATAAAGTTAAATGAAGTTACATCTGTATGCTTAAAACCAAGAAATGCTGAGCATCACAAGGATACATAATTTATGAATACAGTAGTGACTATAGTAGGCAATGGGTTGCAAGCAGATGTTGTCTCCCTTGACTTTAGTAATGTGTTTGACATTAGAGATCATTTCAAACTGATATAAAAGTCAAAACATATAGCAATAAAATCAGAACTTGTGTAATAGATGAATTAATGGATATTAAATTCAAGCTGTTGTGTATAGATTAATGGAAATCCATGTGGTTATGGAGGCATGGGTAATAGGGTGCCTCAGAGATCATGCTATTCTGCTCTTCTCTTTATGTCCTTAATATAGATAAAAATGACCATAGATTTTATGTGAAATAAGCTTGCAATGTTGAAAGAAAACTTAATCAGAGAAAAAAAAAATTCCCAAAGGTTTGGGACTACATTAGCAAAGCAGACCATCACTTACTAAGACCTTGAACCCCAGTATGAAAAAAAAAAATCAGCACACAGAAATCTCTGTCTCTCAGAAGAACCAAGATCTGACAGCAGTTCAAGTGGCTAAGTTCAAATAATAAGTCTCAGCACCCCCAGGATCTAGTCAGCCATCTGAGCCTTTCCCTTCAAGAGTACTCTGGAATGGTTTTGTCTGGAGAGAGGGGCCCATGCTCTGGAAAACATCACAGTTCAGTGGCATCGGGTGAGCTCTCACTGGCCCATGAAAATCTGGGAGAGAGGGTGTAAGTCTTGCAATGGGCTGTATCCATTTCAGCAGCAGATCTCCAAGGTGAACAGCCTCTGACATGTTAGAACAATGTAGGTAAGAGAAGTTGGCAAGCCAGATCCATAAGTTCAGAGCAAGGACTGGCTCTAAGGGCTGGACACACACTGCAGCTGAAAGTGGCATCGCCCCTCACCATGCCCCCCCCCCACACACACACACACACACACACACATACACACACACACACGCACGCACACATGGGAGGGCCAGCAGTGGTGACTTTGGACACACGCCAAGCCCTTCCTGTGGATCATAATGGCTGTGGTGGATGACGGTCCCAACTGGTGTTCTGCAGTATCTAGCAGGTAGCATCTGACTTAGAACTGGTGCAGACCAGGAAAATCGGACTGTTTAATTGAAACAAAGCATTATGAAATCCCTAGATGGATGTTGACATGATGTGATTTCTACCCAGTGCTGTGGATGTCAAAGTAAAGAAATTCAATGAAGCGCAGGTAAATGGTGGGAGTAACTGTGACCCTCTTAAGGTATCCAAATGCCTCATTATCTACTTAGTGACATCCATGAATTAATTAGCAAGATTCCCACTGACACCACCTATCTACTATCTAGCGAATCCACAGCTACTGGACTGTGCTTGGCAGAATCAGAGGGAAAAGAAGGCCCCTGTTGATCTTGACTCTAGTGCTAACTTTTCAATGACAGGGGCAGGGTGTTGGCTCTTTTCCTCTTATTGTGCACCACCCATGGACAACTGAGAGATAACTTGAGCACAAGAGATTAGAAACACAGTGAAGCAGTTGTGCTACATAAACAATGGGAGTATGTGGAATCACCCACTCACATCTAAGCCAGTATTGCATGCATTGCATTTCATTATGTTTGTTGACCACCCAAAAACGATGGTAGGCCATAATAAAAATCCAGTCCAGTTGTGAATACTGGCCTAATAGCATGGGATTTTAACCAGACACTACCTGGCCATAAGAGGGCATACTAATAAGGTAGATACTTGTGGAAATAGAGACTATTTCACCAGGTAATTTGAGCAGATGTTATTACAAAATGTGTAAGCAATTGAGCCAGGGGAGTTATGGTATGGACTGGATGGTCAAATTGTTAAGGTTCAGAATTAAATACAAAAGGATCAACAAAGAAAGAGAGGCATGTATAAATCTGACTATACAGTATAATTCACCATGTACTATTGTGTGAAGATCTTTGGATAATAAGTGATGCAACACATGAATTTCCAACCTCTCTTAGATAAAATATGCAGGGACACCTCTGAAATTGTTTATTATGTCCTGAAAACATCAGTGATTCTGGTACTATTATGTTACTGTCATAGTCTAATGAGCTTGAATGTGACATTCTAATATGAGTGTCACATTGCATACCTAGGAAAGAGCATATGTAAGAAATATTCAGTCAGGATGCCTGTTGGAATTCTGAGGGATGTAATTACAGAGTTCAGAATGGGAGTACTGAAAGTGCAAACTGGAGGATGAACACCTACCAAATTTGTGGATCTGGCTCCTTGAAATATTCCCCCTAGTCAGAGGAAAAGCAATCTTGGATTCATTACATGTAAAACAGGGATGTAGGGGTGGATTTTAGAAAGCACCATTGTTTTTGCTTCAGGGCTTATTTTTGAAGTGTTGTGACTTACTAGACTAACCCCTCGATTTAATAAAATCCAAGTAGGCATAGTGTAGAGCCTACACAGAATGTTACCATGTCTGTGTACATGGTTGCCCCTTGGCAGCATGCCATGAATATTAATCATGGTGCGTTGCTGAGGGAGAGTCATGGAACACAGTTATTGAATCAGTGTAGGGATAGTGGTGCTAACTGTGTCAGCAGATGAGTTACACACTCCCTGCACTATCCAATTGTATTACAGCAATGTAATTTATTTATTAATTTATTTTTAAAAAGCATGTTTGCGTCGTGCGACACAGAGCACAGCAGTGCTAAGCATTGCCGAAACACCTGCTAGACATCTAAAAATAGAAACCAGATATATTTAGTCTGTAAATGTCAAGTTTAAGCATAGCTGAGTGGGTTTGCGCAGCACACTGTGGTGCTCAGCACTGCTTAAAGGCAGATCAGAAGTATATGTAAAGGTATAGCACAATTTCACATATCTACATAGCTAAATGGTTAGAGTTACAGCCGCATGTGCAGTAGGTGCAGAGTTTGAATACATGAAAGAGCAAGTCAGCATTTTTGTTCGAAATACAAATTATGCAAATTATTTTTAGATACTGGCTTGCTGTGCTCAGCTAAGCTCTGCTAAGACCTGCTAAAATCTGCTAAGCACTGCATAAACAAATAATGGCGGATAATGTTTATGCACTGCTTGGCATCACTTGGCTGGTTTGTGCAATGCTAAGCACTGCTAAGCATACATGTTTTAGCACTGCTCAGCTCAGCTGTGCTGGTTTGCATGGTGCTAAGTGACACACCACATTTTTAAATATTGCCCAATGGCATATAAGGGTGGGAAAACAGGCTATATTAAGCCCAATAGGTGGGAATACAGCATAATCCATTGGAGTTCTGTCTCTGAAGGATACAATGGCAGGCGTTGGAGAGGGTTCATGCTTTTGGGCACAGCAGTGTGGCATTCAGGAGTCCAGGGTCATAGTTACACTCCTTGTCAAACACCATGAGGGCTGGCTAATGCAGGGAAGTTACCAGGGCTCACAGTGCAAGGTGGAGGCCTGGGACCAGCTGGCAAGGAACCTCACCAGTACAACTGGTATCCCCTGTGCAGGTGAGCAGTGTTGTCACCACCATGATGACCTGAAAAGATGGAAGGGGGCTTTCTTGGATGCCTGGGTCCAAGAATTCTGAGGTGGGAATGTCCCACATGTATGTAAGTACCATTACCTGTGTTTTACCAATATCCAATCTTGAATGTCTGCCAAACTGGTATGCATAATGGTGTGCTTCAGAGGGGAGGGTTGAAACATCAAGGCACATGTGGGACACTTGACCAGGTTGCACCACGAGTGTGGTGAGTACAGATGCATTGTGCTATCTATAGTCAAATAAGAAAGAGTAAAGCATTAACTGTGATTAGGTATATACAGTAAAGATTGTATTGCAATGAATGTGGACTTACACCTGTACTGCCATAAGTATATGCAACAAGGTTTGAAGTGCAATAACTGTGGAATTACAGCTACGTTGCAACACCTGCATAATGACAAATGTTCAATAAAAACATGAAATTATACCAGTAACTGATTGAAGGTTTCTCTAATAAAGTTTGTTGTGCAATGACTGTGGAGGTAGGGTTGTTTTGCAAGAAATCAATTATTAAAACTGTTCTGTAATAAAAACATGAAATAATATCAGTACCTGCATGAAGGTATATCTAATAAAGTCTGTTGTGCAATAAGTGTAGGTTGTAAGAAATGACTTATGGCAATTGGTCTGCAATGACACATGGACCAATAGCAATAACACCAATGTAAATTGTTTACATCAGGATTGTCTTGTTTTCACCACTGCATGTCAGCTACAAGCATTCAGGCTGTGAGGTACGGTGCTGCAGTCAGGTATAACAGTGTACTATTTGTAGACTGCAAATAATAACCCATAATCAGATATTGTTTGTTGACTTCACAGATATTTCAACACACTAGCAATGTATTGTGTATACCTGCATTCTATGTAGTAATGTATACTTTGCTTATTATCTCTATCATGCTTGAATGTCATGCATGTGTGTTCAACTGTCACTGCAGTCAAGTATAAAACTGTACCACTATTAACAGGTCATATTTTGGTGCCAGGTGAGCTCTAGGCAAATATCAATCAGACAGTAATCATACACACACATACCAGGGTTCTAATCCTGTGCTATGTAGATCTAAATATTACAGTAGTAGTCACATAATGTTTACAGATATTCTCTCCACAGGAACTACAGGTAAATGGGTGAGGTATCCCATAGTATGTGTTTACATGTCACAGACTGTTGCAATCATTACCAGGAATGTGAAAAATACAGCATAAAATACAAGAAATGTGTAATAATAATAAAATAAATTAAAATAAAGGTAATAAAATGTGTAAGCTTTGGTATGGCTGCATGCCTAGAGTGTGTGTTAAAGGTTGCTACAGTCAGTTAATATATTTGATGCAGATGTCCTCTGCAGTCACTGCTATTGGGTTCTATCCCCATGCCTGCCAAGCAAGGCATGATAGTTGTTTACTGTCTGTACTGTACACATACATGTCTCTCAAGTCTCACGCTGTCACAGAATGTAATTACTGTTGCATAATCCCTCTGTCATAGATGCATCAGCAACATGATTATGTAAATAACAATTTGGTAGTTTTATAAGTACACCTGATGTGCAAGTGTTCTCTGTAGTTGTGTACCTGCAGTTGTTACTGCTTGGCCCATACTGTCCCATGTGGATAGTTTGAGAGGTATGTGCATGCTACAGCAGTTATAGGGGACTTTTACACATAAATAAAGTACAGACCTGTAGAGTAGATAACAGTACTGTTGTCAACTATATAGCCTATAATGGTATTAATGGACTGTATTTCTCTCTCCCCCTCTCTCTCTCTCTCTCTCTCTCCCCACCCCTTATCTTCAAATATATATTATTGTTATGCATTGATAATGATTTACTATTAACATATGTTGTTCCATAAACTTAATTTTGGGGCATGGTTTTTATTATTATGTATTACAATGGTTGCATATTAACATATCTTGTTGAGTTACCTATTCTGTTGGCCATATGCCATAGCTGTTACTGGTATGCTGTTAATATACTGACTGTTCTGTTATTCATTGTTGTGATTCAGATAATATGCACTGAAACGTAATGGTGTTATTTTCAATGTTTTGCCATGTTGTTATTACTAACAATGTTGTTGTTCATAACTAACCTAAATGTATTGCTTCACCTCCATAACCAAAGCACATCAGGGTTGACTGGTTCCTGCTGATCCACCTACCCTACCTCAGCCATCCTTGGCATCAGGTCCCAGCATGTCTGGGACCCAAGACAGTGGTGCCCCCTCCACTGTCCCTGCACCACCTCAGGGGATGGGGCCCTACCCATCCCTTGCAGCAGTGGCAGAGGGGCAGTAGTCATCCAGGATTGACTACCATCCAGGGTGCATAACATTGCTCATAGGAGCTATGACCATCACCTGCGCTGGTTTGAGAGCAGACTCGACAACCTGGTGGGGCTGTCTGGCCCTGGCACCCAGCCTCCAGCACAGCCTCCTTCATGGCAGTGAAGGAATAGTGTGGACTGTCCATAGGTGGGGACCTCAGTCACACTGCTGCTGTCTTGAAGCTCATGCACTTCAGATTCCACAACACCCTCCCCATCCAAGGTGTTTAAATCCCTCATGCTTCACATACTGCCCCTGTGTGCTGTCTTGTCTGTCTTGTCTGTCTGCAACTGCATCCTCTCCTACCCAATTTACCTTCCCACATGTACCTATATCCCTTCCCCAACATTCCACTCTCTCCTTGTAAAATAGTGTGCACCTGTCCCACAAAAAAATATCACCTCATACATAGCTCTCCATTTTGCACATGTGTCCACTGGACACAACTAATTTTGTCCAATTGGCTTGACAGCACATTTATATTGTCCTCACCCCTGTCTCTGGGGTTTCAGAGATATGGTTCTTCCCTACACCTGTCCTGCCCATCCCTACCTACATTTCACTATGTTTTCCCCTGCTTACTCCCATTTCACCACTGTCCTATCACCCCTATTTTCTTTTCTTTTTAATTTTTTAGCGTGGGTTTGCATGAAGCTAAGAGGAGCGCCGCAATGTGGCTCAATATGCCACACCACGCAAACCTGCTTAAATGAGCTTTAATGTGCCTTAATGATCCTTTCTATTTCTCATGATGTTAGGCACATGTACAAAATAGTCACCACTGTCACATTTCAAACCCAGGCCACTGGCAACAACAGCCTATTGAACTAACCCACTAGGCCACCCAGATCTCAATTAGAACAGGTGTTTCCAGCAATACATACTGATTGCCACTGACAGACTGAAATCAAACCTAATGTGACAAATGGGAGTGTACTTGGGACTCTGATGCAAAAATACACCAGTAGACAGCCAAATAAATAATAATTACAGTACCTGAGGCCTGGGATAGCATAGGTTCATAGGTTCATAGGTTCATAGGTTCATAGGTTGGTACTAGGCTATCAGCCCTAGGGCCTATACAAGCCTAGCCATAACAATTCCTTGGCTATTTCTTCCCACATTATTTACTTTCCTGGACCCCTGTCTAGCAGGGCGACTGACGTGATCCCTGAGGTGAATTTCCTTTCTCCCATCCAATCGCCAAGGTTCCTCTTGAAGAGGTCCAAAGAGGCACTCTGCTTGACATGTATGGGCAATCTATTCCAGAGTCTGGGGAGTCTCTGGGTCAGGAACCTATCCCTCCAGCATGTTTTGTTTATTGTGATGACAAGATTTAGATCCCTGGAGCGTGTAGCTCTGAGGGATTGGGATTTCATTAAGTGTAGCATGTCCAACAGCTCTGGGTTTGACATGGCCTTGTATGTTAAGCAGAGATCACCTCTGAGTAGACGATATGCAACAGAGTATAGCTGGAGTTTTTTAAGGCGGTCGGCGTGGGGCATCTGTTTTAGGCCTGTGATTCTTTTAGTGAGGTATTTCTGAGGCCTTTCCAGTTGTTGCAGATGTCTTGAGAGGTACATACCAAATGGGGTGTTGTATTCTATAATGGGTCTAATGAGGGATGAGTACAGTGGGACAATGACCTCCTTTTTTCTGGATGAAAAGCCCTTCATGATGAGGTGTGCCACATAGAAGGATTTCCTGACTGTTGTGGCGATGTGGTTATCGAAGGTGAGACCACTGTCCACCTGTGTCCCTAAGTCTCTTATCACACTTTCTGTGTTTAGTGTACTGCCACCTATATGGTAATTCATGGATACATGTTTTTCCCCAAAGGGGATAACAATACATTTCTTGGCATTGAGCTTGAGCCCATGGCTCTGGCACCAAGCATCTGTTTCTGTAAGGCCCTTTTGTAGAGTATCCACATCATTTGGGGATTCAATAATGGCTCCCAGTTTGCAGTCATCTGCAAACTTTGTTAGCCAGAGTCCCTTAGTGTTGACCTGTACTTCAGAGAAGTAGATGCCAAACAAGAGCGGACCCAGGACTGAACCCTGAGGTACTCCACTTGTCACTTGTCTGAAGCTGGATTTGGAGTTGGCTACTTTTACAGTGTGGGTTCTATCAGTAAGCCATTTAGCAACCCATTGGGTGACATAGGGATTAATGCCCAACTTAGTAAATTTATCTATGATTCCAGAGTGGGGGATGGTGTCAAAGGCCTTGGCAAGGTCTAGATAGGCTGTGTGGACCACCTTACCCTTATCCATGGCTCTGGAGACTGATTCAAAGAAGTCAATCAAGTTCAGGAGACAAGATCGGCCCTTCACAAACCCAAACTGGGTGGGGTCCAGTGTTTGAAGGTTGCCAATGTCTTTGTTTATAAGTTCCATGATAATACGCTCCATGGCCTTGCAGATAAGGCTTGTCAGACTGATGGGACGGTGGTTTCCGGGATCCAAGGTGGATCCCCCATTGTGGATTAGGATAAATGTTCCCTTTTATCTACAACATCTTCAAACACACCTGCTAAGGCATGAGTAGAGGAGTACTTATGTTTAAATTGGACCCTGTTGTATAACAACCGCCTTTGAAAGTCATGCACATACTGATGGATGTAGACAACATTTGTCACAGCCTGTATGTAAGCACATATATCTGGCAAATATACCTGTTCTTGCACTGACTCAGTATCTCAGTCTGTTAAATGCCTTGCATACAGAACATTTTGCCACACACAGCTTTTAGGCCTCCAAAGTGTTCAGACTCCCCCCATTGTGTCCTAGGCTGCAGCAGCCTGGAGCATACATGACTGTATATTAAGGTAGCTGCTGCAGACCAACCATACTTCCCAACCCCCTTTAACAAGGGATCCATACACAATCCTACATAAATGAGGGGCAAAGGCCCAGAGATAGGTACATGTTTTGCAGTTTGCTCCTACAAAGATAATAAGTTGATAGAATCGCAGCTGCTGCATTAACATGCATATTCTGATGGGTATGAAGTGTGAGACTCATATGTCTCTCTCCCCTTTATGACCTCAATCCACAAATTTTTCCAGTAAACTGCCAGATGACCACACTGTCACGGGACACTGACCAAACATACATCTCTACAGTGGACAGTATTTGTACTTACTCTCTGCGATGCTGCAGTCTCCACACCTCAATAATGTCCATCTCAAAAACTAAGAAAGGGGCCAAAGCCTACATGAAGGCCTTATATATTGCACTGTGGTGCCATGTCATTGGCTAATGATAGTGCAATTCAGCTGTTTTGGATACAGTTAGCAATTCTGAGAAACAGACTGGTGCAGAGGCAATTACTTTTTAATGAGCACTACTTATAAAAGGCAAGCAACCACTTATGGGGAATAGGTATGTATGTGTTTTACTCATACCGACAGCATATGTGCAAAGCATTTGCAGAGGAACACTTCAAAAAAAGAAATATATCACTCTACCAAGTATGTACTATATTTCCCCATAAAATGGATCCAGATAGGAGGATGGAGGTATTATGGGAATAGGAATTAAAACAGTAGGCTTGTATTAGATATATGATAATGACATGTCAGTGATACTCTGCTGTCCAACACCTACAGACATGCCACTCAGTTGTCCCTGTTTTGAATCACATCTCTGCTCTGTCCCTGTCTGTCCCTCCTACAATGGTTGGCTGTTGTAGTAAAGATAGTGGAGTACATATAAGACATAATGACACTAAGTAAGGGTGTACATTCCTGAAACATCAAATGATGTACTGTAATTCACCTCCTCTCGGTCTGTCAATGTCACACATAAATAGTAACATTGTAAAAGTATCCCTGAATGTCCCTAATGTACTCTGGCTAAGTCCCTGTTTCATAGACAGTCATCCCTGTCTGGTTGACAGCTATGCTTAACATACCTCTAAACTACCTATAGTAAGAAATCAGGACAAATCCATATTTAATGGGGGGAACAAAGGCCCAAACTCAGTGACAGAGTATACATATTAGCCATACAAAGTAAGAATGTGAATAGAGTAACAGATATTACTTCAGCATAAGTGTTGTCTGAGGGGTCTGACAGGTGACATATTCTGTGTCAATTTTCTGACAATAACCATCAGTCAGTGGACAACCATTTATCAGACATCCACAAGCTTGTAAAAGAAGGACCACATCTGTGAGGCAAACATGGTGATATTCTGCAAACATCTGCATAGTGAGAGGTATAATGCCCACAGGGAACACATACTACAGTGGGATTGCACTGCTGTCTATTATTGTGGCATACTGGTGTTGCTGGACTGTCCCCATATAGTTGCTAGAATAGCAAACTGATATTTGTCTGACAGTGGCCATATGCCATATTAGTGGGGATCTGCCCACAGGGGACACACCACAGTACACTGCAGTGATGGGTGTAGAGACACACAGCAGAATCTGTCACATTACCCAGTATTGCTACTATCTTGGTAATAGCCACACATGTAGTGTGTTGCCACACTGTGGGGTATGACATTTGAGGGAGCAGTGGATAATGCAGGCCATTATGGGTGTCTATGGTCTGTACATAGTGGACATCTATGTATCTGGTCCTGTAATGTGTTCCTCTCTTATTGTCTTGCAGGAACAATGTATAGACAGAGTCATCCTCTATTTTCATCTGCAGAAAATGACTCTGTACTGAATGCTCTAAGACTCAACCATCACGTCCTGCTGTCAAGCAGTCACCAGAGTCACGAATAGCAGGCAGCATTGTGGGCTGCCCTTTGGAGGGCTATTAATCATATTGGGCAGCAAGACAGGACCTACAAGCAGGTTCGACACTGGGCCACAGATATGGTCAATGCCACAAATCAAATGGCAGCTGCTGTTGCCAGGGATCATACTGCCACCAGTGGAGGGCCTGCAGCAAAACAACTGCTCGCAGACACAGAGGAATTTCTGGAAAATCTAGGGTAAACCAACAGCTCCCAGCCAACCATCACACCATACATCCTAGAAGTGGGTGCCACAGCATCAACATCAGAGGAGCTTCCAGGTAAGCTTACTGTGTTCACCAGTATAATATATTAGCAGTCATTGTGGCAGGGTCTACAGACCAGTACATGGGTGTCAGGTCTGTCTGCTTTGCAGGGGGTGTTGGCTTTTACCCACATTTGTGCACACATACTCAGAATTTTACCAGTATAGCCAGTATCACATTAGCTACTGTACATGTGGACATGTGGATATATGCACATATTACCTTGTAACACTTCAACATTTGATGTGGCTGACAATACCTCTCCCTCACCTTTTCATACATCCATCAGGTGTGGCCGGAGTTTGTGGTCCTGTACCTGGTAAGTGTGATACTGTTTTACAGATCATATTTACTCTATGAATGTTAAGGGTTGCCATTTTGCGTTATGCACAACTGTTGTGCTTAGCCAGTGTAGAATAGTTGTATTTTCAATTTTGGAGCAGTTAACTACAGTGCGTAGCCTAGGGAATGGCAGGTGAGTATTTGTACAAACATTAACATGTTTGCACTTATAGCTATGAGCAACTAGGCAGCCTGCTATACATGAGGCAATTCCTCCAAGATGCTCATTCAAACACAGTAGGGAGGAGGTACATACCTGAGGCAGTGCTACTACAACTGGCATATCATTGTCAAGATAGGTGTAATGAGTTTTTTGTGTAGTTCAGTCACATACACTGGCATATTGCATACCTCACACGTGTATTGTACTGGCAATGTTACCCGGATCTAGGTGACATGCATGTTATACAGGGCCTGGGTTGTCTGTGTATGTTGTTGTGAGTTTGTGTGTTGTGCATGGGATCAGAAATGAGAAGATATGGGATATGTAATGCTGTTGTGGAGCCTCATCTGTATGAGTCTGTGTGTATTACCATACATAATAGTGCAGGTGGTAATGTACTGGTTTTGTCTTGCTTCTCACAGGTGAACAGGGGGGGTTGGAGACTGTCCCCCTCACAACCTGATGTCAGCGTCTCATAGGACTCTGATGATGATGGTGGCCATAGTGAGGCATAGGTGGGGTTGTTGGTGACTGAATCTGTCCCAGAGGTTGACATCCCTCTTCTGCCCCCATTGTCCCTGTACACAGTCAGTATGCCCACACATACCCAGTCACCAGAGGCCACAGATATTGGAAAGTCAGTGAGTGTAGACACTGGCCATAGCCAGAGAGCTGGAGAGGTCCCTCACAAGCAGATTCACCTTAAATGTAGTTGTGTGTGTCAGTAACGTAAATGTGTTATGTAGAAGTATGTGGAAAGTCTATGTATCATTGTACTTTATATAGCTATATATACATCTTATTTTATATATATATATATATATATATATATATATATATATATATATATATATATATATATATATATATGTTTGTGTGTGACATACTGATAGAGACACTAATCACACATGAGGAGGTAGGGAGAGACAGATATGTCTATGTAGCTGTATGTATGTACAGACATATTTCCACATAGCAGGTCTGGGTGGTAGAGGCAACGGACTTGGGCTCAAGTTAGCTAAGTGTAGGAGCATGCCCAGTATGATTGTCAAGGTGAGTCCAGGCCAGAGCTACCTGTACTCCAGTCCGGGATTATTGTGTGCTGCAGGCCATTGCCTGCTGCACCTGTTATCACAGTACTGCCATTGCCTGATATTGTTCAAGGCATTCCCCGGCTGTTTGCTGACTTTAATATGTGACACAAACTTTAGAACTGTAGAGAGCTTCACAGACTGTCCAGACTTTTGTTGCATATTTTGGCCCATTTCACATAACATTGTGGTTTTCTGGCAAATTAGTGGCAAATCAGTGAAGACTGAAGTAAATAAATAATCACAGAAATTTGAGTTTCAGACTCCATGCACATCAGGAGAGTCATGCTAATGCATGACCTGTTATTCTATCACATTCTACATTTGTAGGAGCAAATATTTAAAGCCTGTCCCAAGTTGTGGGCCTTGGTCCCACTTTTATTCACTTAATTTGACCTGATTTCCCACTATAAGAGGTTGGGAGGTATGATGTGACTGGGGTACATGGTGAAACACCACACACAGGATGATAGTCTGCATACCTCTCCCTGTACATGTTTTTGCAGAATGTCCAGCATTTTGCTCCAAATGTCTGCTGCGTTCCTCATACATTTGTGGTTTTCTGATGCTATACTGTACATCGGTCACTGACTTGTTGTACCTACTGGCACATTTAACTGATAACCTTTACATCCTGCAGCTAATTTGACCTTTTTCAGCCTGTTGCTATACTAGCCACATGCTAGGTGACTTATAGCATGTAAAATGTCTGTCTGAAGGTATGGCCTCTTGTGCCCCTATTCACTCTGGATTTCTCCAGTTTTCTTGCAGTAACAGATTGAGGGTTATGACAGTCTGTGGAACTACCACCATATGAGTACCTCACATGCAAAAGATGCTGGATGTTACCAGATTCAAACCATCAGCACCATCACACATGATACTGTCCCTGGTCCACTGAGCCACACCAGTTGCCACAGAGAAAGATTTTCTTCCTCACATTATCAACAAGATAGAGGATTTGTCTGGTCTGCTTGTATATCATTGTGAACCTAGTTACAGCAGTTGTATAGCAACACTGATGTGTTTGGGGTGGGGAACGACCAACCTATGCTCTGCTGGCATAGACAGTCATGTGAATGTCCTGTGACTCCACTGTTTGGCATCTTCATGGAATACTGTCATAGGGTTTCCAGCCATGTGGCCTAGTGGCTATTATGGGGCACATATCAGTGAACAGAGTACCTGTTGTCCCAAGTGGCTGTTAGATCTGTACAAGTAGCCCAGTAGCCCAGTATAGATCTCTGCAAGTAGCCCAGTAGCACACTATATATAGCCCACTATATTCCCTTGCATACATGAGGCAGGTCTATACATATGCTACCATATTGTAGTACCCCTTACAACTGGTGTACAGGAGAGTGATTTACCTTTTGAATGCAGCAGTTGCCAGACCTGCAGTTTAGGGCTGACTTTGTCTGATGCATGCAGTCCCCAACCAACACATGGTGAGGTACAGGTTGTGTGGCCTGGCTGGCATCATTTTTACTGATATATATGTGAGTACAGTGTCAGTCCCTAGGGTCCTAGGTTGTCAGTGCATGTGCTATGCATTGTTTCTTGGCCAAGGCCAGGGCATACTAGGCATGCCTGTATCTGCCTACAGGGACAGCCTCAGGGGGATCCTCCTCTGAGTCCCCCTGTGGGTGCAGCTGTAGTGACTTAGGCACTGGTGGGGGACTGTGTATCCCTTCCCTTTGTTGATCCTGCTCCAGCTGTTTCTGCAGGATCATATTGTGTAGCATGGCACATACTGTGAACATCTGTGCGCATGTGGCTGGAGAGTACTGCAAGGCTCTACCAGATATATTGAGGTACCGGAACCATGACTTCAACAGCCCAAACACACACTCGATGATGTTCCTGGTTTGTGTGTGTGTGCCTCATTATGGCATTCTTCAGTGAATGTGTGTGCATTTCTGATGGGTGTCATCATTCATGGTTCCAGTGCATAGCCAGCATTCCCCTGTAAATGGCCGTAGAGGATGTCCCCCATAGGAAGCATTTGGTACAGCTGTGATGAGTGCCAGATATGGGAGTCATGATAACTGCTAGGTCTGCCAGCACACACAATCATGATAATGCCCTGAGCATTGCACATGACCTGGCAGTTGGTTGAGTGGTACCCCTTGCGGTTGACATAGATTCTACCCTCTTTACTGGGTAGTGCCTTGATGTGTACATGAGGGCAATCTATGGCACCCATTAACTCGGGGTAGTGTGCTACATGATAGAATAGTCTCATACTGCTGGCCCTCTCCTCAGGGGTGTGGGGAAAATAAATGTGCTCACTGGCAAGTGGTACCATGGCATCCAGGAACTGGTGGAATACCCTGGAAGCAGATGCCTGTGAGACCCCCATCATGTCCCCATTTGGTCTTTGGAAAGTACCTATAGCTAGTCTCCTAAGGGCTACACATACCTTTGTTTCCACTAAGATGGGTTCTCCTCTGTTGGCTCTGGATCTGAGTTGAGGGCAGCAGAGCTCATTGAGTTGTTGTAGTATGTCCCTGTCTACCCTGTTGTGCTCTACATTCTCCAGCTCATGTAGCTCCTGGTAGGTAACCCTGGACCTGAACACTCTTCTCCTTCTCACTCAAGGCCTATGGTCAGCATCAGCTGCAGCTGCATTGATCTCAGCATCTAGCAGATAGGATCATAGGAAGTTACTAGGCTATTGGCCCTGAGGCCGTTACAAGCATAGCCAAGAATTTAGCCCATTGTTCTGACAAGTCAGCACCCAATGCCCCTGTCTAGCAGGGACACAGGTGGAATCCCAGGGATGTATTTTCTGTTCCCCATACAGTTACCCAGGTTGCACTTAAAAAAACATTAATGAGGTACTCTTCTTGACATGGAGCAGGAGTCCATTCCACAGAATGGGGAGTCTCTGGGACACAAATCTGTCCTGCCAACAAGCCCTATTGATGTCACAGACCAGGTTGAGCTTGCACATGCAGGTTACTCAAGTGGAGCTAGACTTGCAGATACACAGCTGTCCCATCAAGGCGGGGTCTGAGATTGTTTTGTATGCCAGACAAAGGTCACCCTCTGAGGAGTCTGTAGGAGACTGAATAGAGGAACAGGGCCTTTAGCCTATCTGTGTAAGGTAGATTTTTGAGGCCCTGGATTCTCCTGGTGAAGAACATCTGTGGTCTCTCCAGTTGCTACTTGTGTTTTGTGAGGTACATGCTGAAAGGGGCATTGTACTCAGCAATAGGTCTTATAAGGGAAGAGTACAAGGCTGTTATAACCACCTTGTCCCTGGATGAGATGCCCTTATAAATGAGGTGGGCATGTAGAAAGCTTTCAGTGTAATGGGGGAAATATGGTGGTCAAACATCAGTTTGCTATCAACCTGGGTTCCCAAGTCCCTCACGACTACTTGCATGCTTAGTACCTTGTTATTAATGTAATAATTTGTGGAGATGCCACTCTCCCCAAAGGGGATGATGATGCATTTTTTGGCATTTAGTTTGAGACCATGTTTCTGGCACAAGTCATATGTTTAGGTGAGAACCTCTTGGATGATGTCCACATCACTTGGAGAACTGATGACAGTGCCCAGCTCACAGTCATCTGCAAGCTTGGTCAGCCATAGCCCACCGGTTTTAGCCTGCACCTCAGAAAAGTATATCTCAAACAACAAGGTCCCCAAGACCGATCCATGGGCTACACCACTCATTATGGGTCGACTGCTTGAAGTGGCTTCCCCTATTTTGACTAGGTGGGTTCTATCAGTGATCCAGTTTGCTACCCATCTGGTAACATATGGACTGACACCTAGTCGAGAAAATGTATTTATTATACCCAAGTGGGGAATAGTATCGAAGGCTTTAGCCAGGTCAAGGTAGGTGGTGTGCACAGTCTTCCCCTCTTCCATGGCTTTGGTGATTGTCTCAAAGAAGTCATCCAAATTTAGCAGGCATGACCTCCCCTTGATGAAACCAAACTGTGTGGGATCATGTGTTTGGAGGTTGCCAATGTCCTTGTTAATGAGGTCCATTATAATCCAC
Source organism: Protopterus annectens (assembly GCF_019279795.1). Taxonomy (NCBI): domain Eukaryota; kingdom Metazoa; phylum Chordata; order Ceratodontiformes; family Protopteridae; genus Protopterus; species Protopterus annectens. The sequence continues at coordinate 501,026,919 of NC_056733.1, forward strand.
TCCATGGCCTTGCAGATCAGGCTAGTTGGGCTGATGGGTCTATAATTTCCTGGCTCAGTGGATGCTCCACCTTTGTGCAAAGGGATGACAGTGGCTGTCCTCCACCCAGCTGAGATGAAGCCAGTACCCAGGCTTTGGTTGACTAGGGTGCCTAATAGTGGTGCAAGGTCTTGTCTGAGTTCATGTAGGATGCAGCCCAGGATGTTATCTGGTCCCATGGAGGCTGTATTTTTTGTCTTTGAGAGGGCAGTGATGACTTGCTCCCTAGAGATAAATGGGGGGGGGGGGGCAGGTGCTGGGGATGTCCTGATTTACTGATGGGGAAAGAGAGGTGAAGTTTTCACTGAACCTGCCTGCCAGCAGGTTGACTATGTCTATGGCTTTTGTGTATGTGGTGTCCTTGACTACCAGTTCTGAGCAGCTCTGGGTGCTTCCCTTGAGTTTATGGATATATGCAAAGAAAGCCTTGTGATTGCCTTTAGTAGATGTGGCCAGTTTGGACTCAAAGTTTGCTTTGGAGGATGTTACTAGTGATCTTATTTGCTTGTTTAGACAAAGGAGAGATTGCTTCCAATTAGGCATCTTCTCCTTCTTGGTCCTGGACAGCATTTTTTCCCATTTATTATAGAGTGCTACATATGTAGCAGACCTGCAACAGCCCCTAGCATTCTCTAGGTTAAAATTCCCATGTCTGTACTCCAGTGGTGCAGAGTATAGGGGAAAATCAGATTGTAGGGTATATCCATACTTTATAGTGCTCTGCTGTATGTGTACTCGGTGTGATTGGCTAGCTATGATGCATTCCACCTGCCAAGTACATCACTAAGGAGTTTAATGGTCACAGTCATCTGCAAGCTTGGTCAGCCATAGCCCACTGGTTTTGGCCTGCACCTCAGAAAAGTATATCCCAAACAACAAGGGCCCCAAGATCGATCCATGGGCTACACCACTCATTATGGGTCGACTGCTTGAAGTGGCTTCCCCTATTTTGACTAATTAATATATCACTGGCTTTTTCAGGCAATTTTTTTGACAGCCTTCCTTGCTGAGCACTGCGGTGCACTATTCAAACCTGTGCCACAAAGATAAACAAAGCTTAGCAGTCAGTAGACACACCTCTATTGAAGGTCATGCTGAGCAGGGCTGCGAGCTATGCAAATATGCTCAAACCCACGGAAACACATCCCTCTAAGGTAAACAAAGCTTAGCAGTCACCAGACACATCCCCTGCTGAGCAGGATGGCGCTCCACTCAAACAGGCGCCACTGAGCTCCAATGAGCTTAAAAGTTTGTGGACACACTCCTTTTGCTGTCAGCTACCTCTTCTGTGGATACTAACATCGTTCTGTGCCTACACAGATGGGATCTGTGGACACAGATACCCATTTATACTATTCAATAACCCAAGGTCATTTGTATACAGACCATGCACAATACCTGGTAACTACATGGTTTCAGGCCCTGCCTCATTAGCAACTACAGCAGTCCTACATTGTATATACTCCACAAAGGGTCCTGTAATGCATTATTATTACATACTCACAAATTCCGGTTTTCATAATATTTTATATTTTTTTCCATAATGGCATATTTGCGCACTGTGGCACACCACACAAACATACCCAGGGTATTTATTTTACATTATTTTCCATACAGTTTTGGACACACAGTGGTTACTTTTGCACATATCTGTGTCCTATATACTATGTCTGCTACTGTAACTACACTTTTACAGCCCCTGGTGTATTTTTTACATCCTGTATATGGAAATTGTCCATATACATTACGGACACAAACACGGGAGCTGCATGACTGCCTATCTGCTTGTTGGAGTGCTCTACCTGCCACATTTACATGCATTTCACCTGCTTATGAGGTTATTTGCATGCCACAGACACCTCCATGTTTGCATGCTCGTGCACGCCCCTCAGCTCCTTTTACTGGATCGCACATCTGCTTACTTCCAGGTAAGCACTGTGCCACTATGCCTGCATGACAAATAAGTCCATGTAGGCTTTATTAAATCCCCCCCTAAGTTATGCATTTCCAAGACAGGGCCTCAGAAAACAAGAGATAAACTGAAATGGTGCTAAAGTGAATTTCCACCAAAATGCTTCAACTTCACACATTTACTTCATAATATTATTAACATGAAAGCAGAGCTAAAATTAACAAGAAAGATATGAAGAGATAAACATCTGTGCAACTGCAAAGAACTGAAAAAACTGACATGGCTGGGTCTTTCTTGTAGTTTTTTACTGAATGGTTTCTCTATGTGATTTTTTTATCCTTCGGTTTGAACCCCCAATGTTTAAGTGGGTGGGTATTAATAGGAGATTTCAGAAAGCAAGAAGAACAAAAGTAAAAAAAGGCAGTGGTTCTAAGAGAAAGTGTTACATATTCAAAAAGCATAATATTTGAAATTAAATTTAGAAATGCTAACGCCTCGTACTGCTGGACCTTTTTTTTACAAATTCACACAACCACGTTTTTTAGAGTAAATGCTTACAAGCAATTTTACCCTTCAAGGTACAAAACGCCAACACCAATAAAAAGCGTACTTTCTGACAAAATAAACTTATGATAAACAAACCTTAACGCCAAGTTTATTAGTTAAAAAGTAAGAAGAGCGTTTTTGCTGATGTCCACAGCTTAGCAATACGTTATAATCACCTGTGTTTTTAGCATGATTTATATTGAAAAGTTTTTAACATTGTATTTTTAATACTGTATTTTTTACGACTAAATAGATAATTTATATATGTTTATGGTTTTAACATGATCGCTTGTTATAACATGATGACGGACTTTTATGAGGAGTGTCTCTTTAAACTGTCTTCGACTTGTTTAGTACGTACTGACGTTGATATAAAAGTTTGAGTTGATGGTTTTTCAAATAACCTCTGAGGAAGCTGGAGCTGTGTCTTCAGCGAAAACGCTCTTATTACTTTTTAACTAATAAACTTGGCGTTAAGGTTTGTTTATCATAAGTTTATTTTGTCGGAAAGTACGCTTTTTATTGATGTTGGCATTTTGTACCTTGAAGGGTAAAATTGCTTGTAAGCATTTACTCTAAAAAACGTGGTTGTGTGAATTTTTAAAAAAAAGGTCCAGCAGTACGAGGCGTTAGCATTTCTGTTTTCTTCAGCTGTTTTGGTGTTCGTGACTTTTCATTGAAATTAAATTTAGTTTAAACCTAGACATTAAAAATCTTAAATATAAAAAAAGTTAGAAAAGTTTGTTTGAAAACCCTAGGTATGTGCCTTTGCATTTTAATACACCATTCGAACATTTGAAAAAACACACACAAACACACGCACACACACACACACACACACACACACACACACACACACACACACACACACACACACACACACGCACAAAACACAGACATACATTATAATTCCATATAGCCATCAAATGGATGTTAAGGCCAGAAATGATTTTTTCAGTCTGATTATTTTGAAAATTGCACTTTTTTACTTCCTGAAGTGGCATCATCTAACTTAATTTTATTAATTCTATTCTTCAGCCAGTTTGCAATCCATCTAACTATGTCAGGGTCTACCTTTAGTGTTTAAAGCTTGTTTTAGCTTGTTTACAATGCCAGCTTGAGGGACAGCATCAAAGACCTTGGCAAGATTCAGATATGCTATGTAGACTGAGTGGCTACTGTCCACTGGCTCTGTAACCTTCTCAAAGAAGTTACCAAGTTGAGTAGACCTGGTCTGATCTTGATAAAAATCAAACTGCTGTGGGCCCACTTGTATAAGATTATTAACATTAGATTATGATGTCACATTTAATATGTTGCATGGCCTTACAAATTAGACAAGTTAGGCTGATGGTCATGTAATTCTTGTGATATGTTGTACTACTCCTGTAGTTTAAAAGGTCCACAACAGCTCTCTGAACTTCAGTGGTACTCCTTGTGTCTAGGCTTAAGTTACACAGGTATATGAGAGGTTCAGTGACTGCATCTTTGGCACTATTAATTAGGCATCCAGTAAAACTATCTGAACCCACGCAAGTGGTGGTTTTAGTTTAAGAAAGTACAGCCAGAATATGTTTCATAGGTGATTTTAGGGGACTCATGAATAGTTTGTGAAATTTCAATTACTGTTTCTGTAGTAAAATTAGTAAGTATGTAAGCTATGTATTCAGGGTTATAGTGGGTAATGCTATTTTAGATTACTGATGCACATTGCAAGGCGTTATTTCTCAGTTTTCTAATATAACTGAAGAAGGATTTGTAATTATATCTGGTTTCTGATGCCAGTTTCAATTCACATTCAGCTTAGCAGATTGGAGGTATGAAGCACTAGCAGGGAGGAATATATCAGAAAAAATCCCCAGGTGGAAGCAGTCAACAGCATGACACCTCAGGACACTGTTAGGTTCCATACCAGCCCCAGCTTTAGAATGGCGATAGTCTGGAGACAGTAGGGGATGCTGGTGGTGATGGATGGGAACACTGGGGTAGCAGGAAAGAATAAAGCAGAAAGGGAACAAAAAAATCCACAGAAAACTTTTAATGTAAAGCATGTTTCAAAATGAAAATCAAGTAGTAACCAGCAGTAGTAAGGTGTAGGAACTAAAGGAGTGCAACAGCCAATAAGGCAATAATCATTCAGTATCCCTATGCTATAGTTTTAAGTACTGAAAATTGACCAGAAATAAATGCTTGAACTGATCTACTATTCTTAATGAAAAAATATTAATGTACATGAAAAACGTATGATTGCCTAAACATATTGTTTAGCATGCAGATAATGTTTCTCATGTTATATAACTTTTTTAAGGAATTTAGATGTATTCACACATAAAGGTAGTTTGTGCCATATTTCTGATCTTAGTTTGTCAAATGTGGGTGCACAACAATTATTTATTTTCAGTACCTGTACAAGATGCATCTGAAGCTGTGAGAAGGAAAGTGCAATTTAAGAACAAATTACACTGCATTTTTCAGGCGTACTTACAATGGAATGTGCTATCCTAAGTTGAGGTTAGCACAAATAGTTATCACTTTTGATCCAATTTGTTTGTCTTGGGCAGCACTGTAGCATTTTTAGTTTGGCAGTCTGAAGCAAACTTGGCAATTTGGTTATAAGCTTGTCTAGGACTTTTAGATATAGCTGTCTGTAAGTCTGAAAGATGTGAAAAGAGAACTTGTCTTAAATACTTAAAGAAAAAAAAAATACAATGTATGGCATATTTTAAGCAAAATATTAGTACTTTGTATTGACAAATGCTCCTGCCAGACACATAGTATGGATTGAGTTCAGTAACAATCTTGAAAAGGGGGTAAGCAATGCCTTTACTGTTGTAGAAAGTTTTCTTGCAAGAAATATCCACAAAAATAAAAAAATGCAACACTAAATTGTGATATATGGCTTCTGATATTTCTAAATAATAATTGTTTCAGGGTAGAATGATCTTTTAGTTATTTTATTATGATAAATTGTTTTGTTGTAGATTAAATTTGGAAATGTATTTTTGTGATGCTGCACATGTAATTGATTCAGTTTTTTAGATGTAAGCCTTCCAATCCTTCCTTTGAAACCCACCTCTGTGGCATTTAAAGCTGCTGTTCTTAAAGGACTACATTTCTCTTTTAATATATTTTTGCCTAATAAAGTTGCTAGTTTAACATATGATTGCAGACAGGCACTACATAGACTTACTTATGAGAAGAATATAGTTATTAGTAATGCTGACAAGGATGTGGGATAGAGACCAATATTCACAAGAGGCTTTAAGACAACTGCAGGATGGACATTTTATCAAAAATGGTGTTGAATCCTATTAAAAAATGTAAATGTGCCATTGTTAGCTTTTTGAAGCAAGCTGTAGAAGAAGGTATTATTAATTTTAAAACAGCATGTGAGTTAAAGGCTTTGGATTCTAGACCACAATATTATTTTTATTGCCAAAGATTCATAAACATCCATTTAGACTTCCAGGCAGACCCACAGTAACTGGTCAGGGATCATTAACTGAACTCGTATCTGCTTTTTTAGCAAGCATTTACAACCATTATTGGGTTTGGTTAGGTCAAGACAATGAAAATATGCAATGTTTTCAAATGATTTTTTATAAGTGAGTAGAAAGTAATTGGTATTTGTGTATGCTGGTTGTTACATCTTTGTATCCTAATATACATCATTGGGCTGGGCTACAGGCTTTGCAGTATTGACTGGATTTAACCCATCTATATCCACCTGGATTTAATACTTTTATTATTATATTTGAATGAACTGGTTTTGACCAAGGATTTTTTTTATTTTCAGGAGGATTTTTATTGGCAAAGTAAGGGTATGTCTATGGGGCATGTTTTGCCTCTGTATATGTTGATTTTTTTTTTCTGCAGCAACAACTGATTTATGATGATAGTCATAATTTGTTTATTTCTTCTATGGATATGTGGCAACATTTTCTAGATGACATTTGGTTGATTTGGAAGGGTGATATGGTACATTTACAGGAATTTATTACATATTTGAATGAGAACAAGTGGGATATCCAATTTACAGATCAATTTACTCAGAGGCGATCTATGCCTCGCATATAAGGCAATCTTTTTCCCTGCTTTATTGGAAATGGTGCATATCCGCAAGACAAATGGTACATGGGTTACTCAGTTTAAAGACTTTAACCTAGTATATGACATTAATAGAACTTGCTGGAGGGACAGATTTGTCTCCCAGAGGTTACCACACCTTTGAAATGGACTCCCATTTCATGTCAAACAGAGCACTTCATTGGCCGTCTTTAATGGAATCTGAACGATTGGATGGGTAACTATAAATTCACCCCAGGAATTCCACCTGTGTCCCTCTTGGACAGGGGCAATTGGTGCTGCTTGTGGAAATAAGGGTAGAACTTGGCTAGGCTTGTAAGATCCCTAGGGCCATTAGCCTAGAAACTTCCTATGATCCTATTATCCTAGGAATTTGATCCTTAGTCTATTTTGGTTTGGATGTGTTAGTCTCTAAGGATGAGATGGGTGGGGTTAATGCTTCCCTGTATAGGAAATCTTTTTATAAAAACGCATATTTATCTCCTGACAGTAATCATCCTAGACAATATACCTTTGTCAGAGTTTTATGTGACTAAATGCATTGTTCAACATAGAGGGGTTATATGTTCTGTTTTCAGGATTTAATTGTTTTTAAATAGAGGTTACACATTCATTTCAGTTTTACAAGTTAAGAATAAGGCTGATCTGAAGGATCGATAAAACTTTTGCAATATGTGCCTAGGCCAACAGGTAAATGCAATGAATTATTGCTTGCAACAACATTTGGTTGTAATACAGCATTATTTAGAGAGCTGATTAAGTATCAGGGGTTATTACAGACTGCTAAAGATATCACTGCATCTACCCCTTCTAATTGTAGGTTTGCATTTACAAGGGGTAAACTACTGGACATGTTTTTTTCTGCATATCAAAAGGGTTTTGCTAAATATTCGTATTTATGTCAAACAACATTGTCTGGAACTGTTTTAAATGGAAATTCCCTTGTGGATCTTGTTCTACCTGTAAACATATTTCAAAAAGCAAAAAGTTTTACTTTCGACAACATGCCATGTCATAATTTTCAACTGTCCAGATTTTAGCAGAATCTCCAGATTTTTGTCTCATATTTTTGGTCTGTTCCTCATAAAAGTTATGTTTTTTTGGCAAATCACTGGGATGATCTGAGGACTGAAGTCACAAAATAATGGCATACATTTGAGTTTCAGACTTCAAATCCTCCAGAAAATGTCTTTTAAAATAAACACTGTCACTCTTGCAACTTTCTAAGTTTATAAGAGCAATATATACAATGTGTTCCTATTTTGGGGCCTTTGTCCCCCTACTTTGTCAAGCTTTGGTCCAGATTTATTGAACTAAGAGTTTGAAAGGTATGCTCAATGTGTGTTTGAAATTAGGCACTTGTTTGTTATTTGACTAAAACTGGTTTGAATAAGTTGTTTTTTGATAGGAAGGAATTTTGTATTCATACACTTGGACTTTATTTCACACTGGACTAAGTATATATTAGTCATTTTGTATATTTAGGTCTCTTTAATGTTTGTCTCTGTTAGCTTATTTAAATATCTGAATTTATTGGTTAAGTATTATGTACTGAAGAAAGTGGGGTTAGCACCGAAATCGGTCTTTGCTATGGCTGTTTGATAATGATCTTAAACCTTCTGGATGCAATAAAGTGATTTACTACTTACTTGGACAGGTGTGCTGGTCTCATTGTTTATTTAGCATTGCAGTTTGTCTGTGCACATCTTTCTGTTGAAGGTTCCTGTGCAATGTTTGTTGGATAAGGGTAAAAAGATCCAGAAAATATGGACACAGATTTCCACAAAATGTATTACTAAAGCTTCTTATTCTTAATATCAGTTCTAAAATAAACAATAATATGCTTTTTAAAGACCTGATTGTCTTACAGCGTTCAATGACTTGCATATCATTTGCGGATGCAGTGCAAATCTGCAAAATTAAGAAAATAGTTTAAGCAGTTGAATTTATAAGTCCATATATATCCAGTTCCTAAAATGACAGTGTCTGATAGATGAAATCTACCATTTTAGAAAAAAACTCTACCTTTAATGTTAAGACAAGATGTGCAATGTATGAATTTCATTTATCATATTTAGCACTATTTTGCTTCATACAAGTCTCAGAAATTTAGAATTATGATAGCCATTTCACTTACCATTACTGTTGAAGATGGTCATTGTTTAAGTTACCAAAAAATAACAAAACAAACAAACTAACAAAAATAAATAAATAAAAGAGTGTTTATCAAGAAAATCAGAACTTTGATTTATTTTCATTCTTTTTTAAACACCATCGTATCCTTTAGGGTTTTAACTTTACAGAGTTTTGTTGTAGCTATTTTACAAGACTTTCTTCAAATGAATGCAACCTTTATTAATTTTAACACAAATCTGATTTGGGTATCATATTTGTTTTTTACTGGTTTTAACACAGTGTTCTGTACTTTAGCTACAATAACTGTATATTCATTAAGCCCTTAATCTCAATTTCTCAAGAGTTCCTTCACTTTATCTTGCAAGACATTTTTAGGTTTATAACTGCAAATTTGCATGCTTTTCATCTTAAACTTGCTGCCTTGCCTAAATGGCTAATGTTAATATTATATCTATCTTTTTTCTGTGAATACTCAAATGCATACCCCAACACCACCCAAAGTCTTTTGAGAAGATACAAGTATACACAGCAATATGCTTTGTGTTTCCTTCTCTTGGTAAAGTGTCAAAATTAAGGCTTACTACCCATGCAGGCCCATTCAGAGAGCACATTGGATAGATTAGTTCCAAAAAATGTAAGCTTTCCGTAGCCTAATATAACTAAAAGAAGCTTTAGCATACTTCTGGAAACATTACACTAAAGACTAAATTACAACAGCATAAACAGAAGTGAAAACTAATACAAGTTACTGTACTAATCCCACCTTCATATAATTCTCAGTGTAAACTTGTAGTCTGGAAACACTGCTGATACCATCAATGCATAGAATAGCTCATTTGACAGGTACATCCAACAAAAGTATCTGAACAATTTAGAAAATGGAGCTTTATTTTTCTAGTTGTCCAATTAAAATTCATCACAAGGAACTGGCTTCTTTAATTGGCACAACTGCTTTATATTCATTAAATCAGTTTCTGTGTTAACAAGGCAATTTGTTAATTAAACTAAGTGATGCCTTAAGGGGGTTAATTTCAGACTGAAGCTAGTGGGATGAAAAGTATTTTCATTTTATATGGAATCACTTTCAAAACTTCAAGAAAGAAATTAATTATTAAATAGTACTTCACTTTGAATTATCAGTCTTATTTATTTATGCCCTAGGTTTGTTGGTATTGTTAAAGGGCTGTAGAAGCAAAAAAATAATATAATTATATGTAGCAAAGTAAATTTACTGAATATAATTATATGCCCTTATTTGCATTATATTTTTTAACATACATGGCTGTCATTTTAGGGAAAACTTGGAAATTAGCAAACAATCAGATGTGAACTCTTAATTAATTTCCTTTTAAAGTTTATATTTGCTTACTGATAAAAGGATATATTTATTCACATGTATCTCTAAAAAAAAAATTAGCATGCACTTGTAATCTGTCACAATATAAAATACATCTCTGCTTGCTTTCAGCAATATGTAGCTTAGATTCATATATTCCAGTATAAAGATTTATACTAAATTCTTACTAAAATGCAATAAAATGTGCATTTGTCAATATAAAGACAGGGAATTAACTTCATAACCTCTTCTCTTTTCCTTTGCCTGAGCTGTGTCTTTCTATTTTGAATCAAATTACATTAATATCTTATTCTCAATATGCCTTGGGAACGTGAAAAAGTATCTGTATATTTTTCTCCTTGTTGCTTTTACATCTATTGCATATACCAAGACAAGTAACTCTGTAATAAGTGTACTATTTCACTGTTTTATATTAAGACATGAAATTCTGTTACATGTACTAGTTCACTGCAACAAGTCCTTGTTCTGTAATAATAAATCTACCTCTATTTGTTATGTACTGCTTCACTGTTATTGTATTTTGTGGAGCTTTTCTCCCCAGGCATCTGCTGAAAATTGACTTTTTGCCCAGTCTGACTTTCCCAGTAAACAAATGTACAATAAAATAAAATAAAATGAAATAAAAATGCTGGTTACAGATAATCTGTAAAATTCAGTTAGTTACACATGTAATGAAAGATGAAAGTTAACAAACATTTTGTTGGAGTGAAATATCTGGAAACATCTGTGGTGGTGAGTACATAAAAGTGAGGAAGTTGTTAGGGAAAAATCTAAGACATAGCTTGACTGGTAATTATAATTTGCTTTAGCTGGTTTTTTGGTATATCATGCAAAATAATGTAGAAACAAGTGCATAGCATGTAAGCAGTAAAGTCCAATAAATTGTGTATAATTAAACAAATATACTTGAAGAAATGTAGATGCCTATATGCAAACCCATAATTCTTACACACATACAGGCTCAAAACACAAAAAGCTGTATGAAGTCTGCCATAAGCTAAAGAAGTGCACACAGAGCTAATTCATTCTACTTCTTAAGAAGCAAAACTAAATACGACACTCTGAGTGTTCCATGGCACTCAGAATCGTCTTATACCCAATACTAGATATATGTTAATCCGGTTTGCTGTCCTGCCAGTCTCTGTAAAATAGCCACAATGGTCCTGTGCAAGGCAATGTTTTCCACTGCCCCATAAACCAAGCTCATCAAAATGCTGTTAATGAAACACTGCATGGCCTTTTTCTGTTTTATTTTTATTTATTTTTTTTCAAACATGAAACATTTCAGTAAGCCAAAGGCAGCCAAAGGCAAACAGTTCTGGCCAAGCAAGCTAAGCAGTTTTAAACTGACCCACATTTTTGACAAATGTGAAACAGCAAAAGGAAGCCATACAGCCACAGAAAAGGCATGTATACTGAAACCAAACAACATCTAGAGGATCATACTCTGGTCACTGCAGCAAGACTAACCAAATGTTACTGTACTTCTGTTAGACAGTAGATAGCAAAGAATGCAACTGTCATTTGAGACTTTATGAGATCATGTCAGCATCATTTACAATTACAGCAGCACTTGAAGTCTTGGGTTTCAAGACTGCACATTGGCTGTTTCATACCTTCAAATCTAGACACATGGCCAACAAATAGAGAGTTTATATTTGGAGTGGTCATAAGTACTCTTTTTAACAGGTTGCCTCAGCACCTATTGCATCTCTGTTCTCATGTCTCAAAGTGCACAATAAACATGCTCAGCAGCTGAACAGCATTATTTTTTGCTTCTATAGGTCATCTTAAGCCCTTTCTAAGTCCTCCTGTCTATAATAATATCCAATCTTGAGACTAAATTCTTTGTAATTCCCAGCACAATATTTCCTGCCTTTAGTTCTCTCTTCTCTTCTCTCCCTGTCCTTTTCCTTTGCATGTGTTGAAGGAATTTTTAACTGAAGTTATTCTGCTCTTCAGTAACTTGAACTGAAGCTAGTGTTGGCTGAATTTTGTTATTTGCTAGTAATTACAGGTGTGGGGGTAGCCACATTCTTTGATTTCCTGTCCTTGCACATTTAAACTGGTGCATGTGAAATAATTCCTGCTTTAAAACCTCAGCTTGGCAAGCTAAGAACTTGGTTATATTCAACTGGACGTATAAGAGAATTTAAGTACCTTTATCTGCACTTTTTTAAAAAAAAAATACAGTATTTAAATTGATTTAAACTGTGTATGAAGGAGTGTTGAAGGAATTTTTAACTGAAGTTATTTGGCTCTTCAGTAACTTGAACTGAAGCTAGTGTTGGCTGAATTTTGTTATTTGCTAGTAATTACAGGTGTGGGGGTAGCCACATTCTGTGATTTCTTGTCCTTGCATATTTAAACTCGTGCATGTGAAATAATTCCTGCTTTAAAACCTCAGCTTGGCAAGCTAAGAACTTGGTTATATTCAACTGGACGTATAAGAGAATTTAAGTACCTTTATCTGCACTTTTTTTAAAAAAAAATACAGTATTTAAATTGATTTAAACTGTGTATGAAGGAGTGTTGAAGGAATTTTTAACTGAAGTTATTCTGCTCTTCAGTAACTTGAACTGAAGCTAGTGTTGGCTGAATTTTGTTATTTGCTAGTAATTACAGGTGTGGGGTAGCCACATTCTTTGATTTCCTGTCCTTGCATATTTAAACTGGTGCATGTGAAATAATTCCTGCTTTAAAACCTCAGCTTGGCAAGCTAAGAACTTGGTTATATTCAACTGGACGTATAAGAGAATTTAAGTACCTTTATCTGCACTTTTTCCCCCAAAAAAATACAGTATTTAAATTGATTTAAACTGTGTATGAAGGAGTGTTGAAGGAATTTTTAACTGAAGTTATTCTGCTCTTCAGTAACTTGAACTGAAGCTAGTGTTGGCTGAATTTTGTTATTTGCTAGTAATTACAGGTGTGGGGCTAGCCACATTCTTTGATTTCCTGTCCTTGCATATTTAAACTGGTGCATGTGAAATAATTCCTGCTTTAAAACCTCAGCTTGGCAAGCTAAGAACTTGGTTATATTCAACTGGACGTATAAGAGAATTTAAGTACCTTTATCTGCACTTTTTTTAAAAAAATACAGTATTTAAATTGATTTAAACTGTGTATGAAGGAGTGTTGAAGGAATTTTTAACTGAAGTTATTCTGCTCTTCTGTAACTTGAACTGAAGCTAGTGTTGGCTGAATTTTGTTATTTGCTAGTAATTACAGGTGTGGGGGTAGCCACATTCTTTGATTTCCTGTCCTTGCATATTTAAACTGGTGCATGTGAAATAATTCCTGCTTTAAAACCTCAGCTTGGCAAGCTAAGAACTTGGTTATATTCAACTGGACGTATAAGAGAATTTAAGTACCTTTATCTGCACTTTTTAAAAAAAAATACAGTATTTAAATTGATTTAAACTGTGTATGAAGGAGTGTTGAAGGAATTTTTAACTGAAGTTATTCTGCTCTTCAGTAACTTGAACTGAAGCTAGTGTTGGCTGAATTTTGTTATTTGCTAGTAATTACAGGTGTGGGGTAGCCACATTCTTTGATTTCCTGTCCTTGCATATTTAAACTGGTGCATGTGAAATAATTCCTGCTTTAAAACCTCAGCTTGGCAAGCTAAGAACTTGGTTATATTCAACTGGACGTATAAGAGAATTTAAGTACCTTTATCTGCACTTTTTAAAAAAAAATACAGTATTTAAATTGATTTAAACTGTGTATGAAGGAGTGTTGAAGGAATTTTTAACTGAAGTTATTCTGCTCTTCAGTAACTTGAACTGAAGCTAGTGTTGGCTGAATTTTGTTATTTGCTAGTAATTACAGGTGTGGGGGTAGCCACATTCTTTGATTTCCTGTCCTTGCATATTTAAACTGGTGCATGTGAAATAATTCCTACTTTAAAACCTCAGCTTGGCAAGCTAAGAACTTGGTTATATTCAACTGGACGTATAAGAGAATTTAAGTACCTTATCTGCACTTTAAAAAAAAAAAATACAGTATTTAAATTGATTTAAACTGTGTATGAAGGAGTGTTGAAGGAATTTTTAACTGAAGTTATTCTGCTCTTCAGTAACTTGAACTGAAGCTAGTGTTGGCTGAATTTTGTTATTTGCTAGTAATTACAGGTGTGGGGGTAGCCACATTCTGTGATTTCCTGTCCTTGCATATTTAAACTGGTGCATGTGAAATAATTCCTGCTTTAAAACCTCAGCTTGGCAAGCTAAGAACTTGGTTATATTCAACTGGACGTATAAGAGAATTTAAGTACCTTTATCTGCACTTTTTTTAAAAAAAATACAGTATTTAAATTGATTTAAACTGTGTATGAAGGAGTGTTGAAGGAATTTTTAACTGAAGTTATTCTGCTCTTCAGTAACTTGAACTGAAGCTAGTGTTGGATGAATTTTGTTATTTGCTAGTAATTACAGGTGTGGGGGAAGCCACATTCTTTGATTTCCTGTCCTTGCATATTTAAACTGGTGCATGTGAAATAATTCCTGCTTTAAAACCTCAGCTTGGCAAGCTAAGAACTTGGTTATATTCAACTGGACATATAAGAGAATTTAAGTACCTTTATCTGCACTTGTTTTAAAAAAAAATACAGTATTTAAATTGATTTAAACTGTGTATGAAGGAGTGTTGAAGGAATTTTTAACTGAAGTTATTCTGCTCTTCAGTAACTTGAACTGAAGCTAGTGTTGGCTGAAATTTGTTATTTGCTAGTAATTACAGGTGTGGGGGTAGCCACATTCTTTGATTTCCTGTCCTTGCATATTTAAACTGGTGCATGTGAAATAATTCCTGCTTTAAAACCTCAGCTTGGCAAGCTAAGAACTTGGTTATATTCAACTGGACGTATAAGAGAATTTAAGTACCTTTATCTGCACTTTTCTTTAAAAAAAATACAGTATTTAAATTGATTTAAACTGTGTATGAAGGAGTGTTGAAGGAATTTTTAACTGAAGTTATTCTGCTCTTCAGTAACTTGAACTGAAGCTAGTGTTGGCTGAATTTTGTTATTTGCTAGTAATTACAGGTGTGGGGGTAGCCACATTCTTTGATTTCCTGTCCTTGCATATTTAAACTGGTGCATGTGAAATAATTCCTGCTTTAAAACCTCAGCTTGGCAAGCTAAGAACTTGGTTATATTCAACTGGACGTATAAGAGAATTTAAGTACCTTTATCTGCACTTTTTTAAAAAAAAAATACAGTATTGAAATTGATTTAAACTGTGTATGAAGGAGTGTTGAAGGAATTTTTAACTGAAGTTATTCTGCTCTTCAGTAACTTGAACTGAAGCTAGTGTTGGCTGAATTTTGTTATTTGCTAGTAATTACAGGTGTGGGGGTAGCCACATTCTTTGATTTCCTGTCCTTGCATATTTAAACTGGTGCATGTGAAATAATTCCTGCTTTAAAACCTCAGCTTGGCAAGCTAAGAACTTGGTTATATTCAACTGGACGTATAAGAGAATTTAAGTACCTTTATCTGCACTTTTTTAAAAAAATACAGTATTTAAATTGATTTAAACTGTGTATGAAGGAGTGTTGAAGGAATTTTTAACTGAAGTTATTCTGCTCTTCAGTAACTTGAACTGAAGCTAGTGTTGGCTGACTTTTGTTATTTGCTAGTAATTACAGGTGTGGGGGTAGCCACATTCTTTGATTTCCTGTCCTTGCATATTTAAACTGGTGCATGTGAAATAATTCCTGCTTTAAAACCTCAGCTTGGCCAGCTAGAACTTGGTTATATTCAACTGGACGTATAAGAGAATTTAAGTACCTTTATCTGCACTTTTTTTCAAAATAAATACAGTATTTAACTTGATTTAAACTGTGTATGAAGGAGTGTTGAAGGAATTTTTAACTGAAGTTATTCTGCTCTTCAGTAACTTGAACTGAAGCTAGTGTTGGCTGAATTTTGTTATTTGCTAGTAATTACAGGTGTGGGGGTAGCCACATTCTTTGATTTCCTGTCCTTGCATATTTAAACTGGTGCATGTGAAATAATTCCTGCTTTAAAACCTCAGCTTGGCAAGCTAAGAACTTGGTTATATTCAACTGGACGTATAAGAGAATTTAAGTACCTTTATCTGCACTTTTAAAAAAAAAAATACAGTATTTAAATTGATTTAAACTGTGTATGAAGGTGTTGAAGGAATTTTAACTGAAGTTATTCTGCTCTTCAGTAACTTGAACTGAAGCTAGTGTTGTTGGCTGAATTTTATTTTTGCTAGTAATTAGCTGAATTTTGTTATTTGCTAGTAATTACAGGTGTGGGGGTAGCCACATTCTTTGATTTCCTGTCCTTGCATATTTAAACTGGTGCATGTGAAATAATTCCTGCTTTAAAACCTCAGCTTGGCAAGCTAAGAACTTGGTTATATTCAACTGGACATATAAGAGAATTTAAGTACCTTTATCTGCACTTTTTTAAAAAAAATACAGTATTTAAATTGATTTAAACTGTGTATGAAGGAGTGTTGAAGGAATTTTTAACTGAAGTTATTCTGCTCTTCAGTAACTTGAACTGAAGCTAGTGTTGGCTGAATTTTGTTATTTGCTAGTAATTACATGTGTGGGGGTAGCCACATTCTTTGATTTCCTGTCCTTGCATATTTAAACTGGTGCATGTGAAATAATTCCTGCTTTAAAACCTCAGCTTGGCAAGCTAAGAACTTGGTTATATTCAACTGGACGTATAAGAGAATTTAAGTACCTTTATCTGCACTTTTTTAAAAAAAAATACAGTATTTAAATTGATTTAAACTGTGTATGAAGGAGTGTTGAAGGAATTTTTAACTGAAGTTATTCTGCTCTTCAGTAACTTAAACTGAAGCTAGTGTTGGCTGAATTTTGTTATTTGCTAGTAATTACAGGAGTGGGGGTAGCCACATTCTTTGATTTCCTGTCCTTGCATATTTAAACTGGTGCATGTGAAATAATTCCTGCTTTAGAACCTCAGCTTGGCAAGCTATGAACTTGGTTATATTCAACTGGACGTATAAGAAAATGTAAGTACCTTTATCTGCACTTTTTTTAAAAAAAATACAGTATTTAAATTGATTTAAACTGTGTATGAAGGAGTGTTGAAGGAATTTTTAACTGAAGTTATTCTGCTCTTCAGTAACTTGAACTGAAGCTAGTGTTGGCTGAATTTTGTTATTTGCTAGTAATTACAGGTGTGGGGGTAGCCACATTCTTTGATTTCCTGTCCTTGCATATTTAAACTGGTGCATGTGAAATAATTCCTGCTTTAAAACCTCAGCTTGGCAAGCTAAGAACTTGGTTATATTCAACTGGACGTATAAGAGAATTTAAGTACCTTTATCTGCACTTTAAAAAAAAAAATACAGTATTTAAATTGATTTAAACTGTGTATGAAGGAGTGTTGAAGGAATTTTTAACTGAAGTTATTCTGCTCTTCAGTAACTTGAACTGAAGCTAGTGTTGGCTGAATTTTGTTATTTGCTAGTAATTACAGGTGTGGGGGTAGCCACATTCTTTGATTTCCTGTCCTTGCATATTTAAACTGGTGCATGTGAAATAATTCCTGCTTTAAAACCTCAGCTTGGCAAGCTAAGAACTTGGTTATATTCAACTGGACATATAAGAGAATTTAAGTACCTTTATCTGCACTTTTTTAAAAAAAAATACAGTATTTAAATTGATTTAAACTGTGTATGAAGGAGTGTTGAAGGAATTTTTAACTGAAGTTATTCTGCTCTTCAGTAACTTGAACTGAAGCTAGTGTTGGCTGAATTTTGTTATTTGCTAGTAATTACATGTGTGGGGGTAGCCACATTCTTTGATTTCCTGTCCTTGCATATTTAAACTGGTGCATGTGAAATAATTCCTGCTTTAAAACCTCAGCTTGGCAAGCTAAGAACTTGGTTATATTCAACTGGACGTATAAGAGAATTTAAGTACCTTTATCTGCACTTTTTTTAAAAAATACAGTATTTAAATTGATTTAAACTGTGTATGAAGGAGTGTTAAAGGAATTTTTAACTGAAGTTATTCTGCTCTTCAGTAACTTAAACTGAAGCTAGTGTTGGCTGAATTTTGTTATTTGCTAGTAATTACAGGTGTGGGGGTAGCCACATTCTTTGATTTCCTGTCCTTGCATATTTAAACTGGTGCATGTGAAATAATTCCTGCTTTAAAACCTCAGCTTGGCAAGCTATGAACTTGGTTATATTCAACTGGACGTATAAGAAAATGTAAGTACCTTTATCTGCACTTTTTTTTAAAAAAAAATACAGTATTTAAATTGATTTAAACTGTGTATGAAGGAGTGTTGAAGGAATTTTTAACTGAAGTTATTCTGCTCTTCAGTAACTTGAACTGAAGCTAGTGTTGGCTGAATTTTGTTATTTGCTAGTAATTACAGGTGTGGGTGTAGCCACATTCTTTGATTTCCTGTCCTTGCATATTTAAACTGGTGCATGTGAAATAATTCCTGCTTTAAAACCTCAGCTTGGCAAGCTAAGAACTTGGTTATATTCAACTGGACGTATAAGAGAATTTAAGTACCTTTATCTGCACTTTAAAAAAAAAATACAGTATTTAAATTGATTTAAACTGTGTATGAAGGAGTGTTGAAGGAATTTTTAACTGAAGTTATTCTGCTCTTCAGTAACTTGAACTGAAGCTAGTGTTGGCTGAATTTTGTTATTTGCTAGTAATTACAGGTGTGGGGGTAGCCACATTCTTTGATTTCCTGTCCTTGCATATTTAAACTGGTGCATGTGAAATAATTCCTGCTTTAAAACCTCAGCTTGGCAAGCTAAGAACTTGGTTATATTCAACTGGACGTATAAGAGAATTTAAGTACCTTTATCTGCACTTTTTAAAAAAAAAATACAGTATTTAAATTGATTTAAACTGTGTATGAAGGAGTGTTGAAGGAATTTTTAACTGAAGTTATTCTGCTCTTCAGTAACTTGAACTGAAGCTAGTGTTGGCTGAATTTTGTTATTTGCTAGTAATTACAGGTGTGGGGTAGCCACATTCTTTGATTTCCTGTCCTTGCATATTTAAACTGGTGCATGTGAAA